>NW_006409830.1:8858-14906 GCF_000296735.1 Chrysochloris asiatica | reverse complement strand
AAGAAGAACTTGGCATCAGGATAGAAGAAAGATTCATTAAGAACCTGTAAGATGCAGATGATACAATCTTGCTTGCTGAAACTGGAGGACTTAAAACAGTCTTACTAATAAAGATCAAAGATCACAGCCTTTAGTATGGATTGTACCTAAACGTAGAGAAAACAAAAATCCTCACAACTGATAAGAAACATCATGATAAATGGAGAAAAAATTAAAGTTGTCAAAGACTTCATTTTGCTTGGATCCACAATCAGCACACACACAAGCACCAGCCAAGAAATCAAACAATGTATTGTTTGTTGTTAAGTGCTACTGAGTCAATTCTGAATCATAGCAACCCTGTGCAGGGTTTCCAAGCAGCAGCTGGTGGGTTTGAAATGCCGACATTTTGGTTTGCAGTCCAGTGCCACATCAGGATGTATTTGTTGTTGTTATGTCCCATCGAGTTGGTTCTGACCCATAACTACCCTATATAGTGTTTATGAGGAGCATCTGGTGAGTCTGAACTGCCTATTTTGCAGTTCAAACTGACCTTGAGGTCTAGGGCATTATGCCACAGTGCCACATAGCACTAGACAAATCTGCCACACAAAATCTCTTTACAGTGTTCTAGAGCAGAGATTTCAGTTTAAGGACTAAGGTACACCTGACACAAACCATGGTATTTTCAATTGCCTCATATGCATGTGGAAGTTAGACAATGAATAAGGAAGACCATAAAATAGCTGATATTTGAGTTATGGTGTTGGAGAAGAATATTGAAAAGTACCGTGGACTGCCAGAAGAACAAACAGATCTGTGTTGGAGAGGTACAGGAGGGACCAGTCTCTGGAGAAGGACTGATGCTTGATAAAGTGGGGGAGGGGGTCAGCGAATAAGAAGAGGACCCCCAAAAGATGGACTGACACCGTGGCAGTAACAATGGTTCAATAATTGTGAGGATGGTGCAGGACCAGGCAGTGTTTCGTTCTGTTATGCATAGGGTCACTATGAATCAGAACCACCTCTACGTCACCTGACAACTACAACTACTACTATTACTACTTGGAGGAGGTATATCTTCTCCAATCAGATATTGAGTGATTTCCAATCTGAGGGGCTCATCTTCCAACATTATATCAATGTTTCCTACTATCCACACAGTTTTCAGTGACTAATCCTTCAGAAATAGCATCCCTCCTAGTCTGTCTTATTATGAAAGTTTCAATGAGACCTATCTATCATGGGGGACCCTGCTGGCATTTATAATACTTGTGGCATAGCTTGCAGCATCACAGCAATTCACAAACCATCATAGTACAATGGACTAACTGGCAAGTGGTTGAAAATTAATTGTGTTGTTGTTGTTAAGTGTCATTGAGTCGGTTCCAACCCATAGCAATCCTGTATAGGGTTTCCGAGGAGCGGCTGGTGAGCTTGAACCACCAATCTTGCTGTTCAAACTGACCTTGCAGTTCAGTGTATTAACCCACAGTGCCATGAAAATCATGCAAATGGAGAACAAGCATCCCACACCCAGATCCTGATTTCTAAATACTATGCCTCAGTAAGAGGAACCACAGTCTTTGAAAAATGGGTGATTTGAGGAGGAGAGAAAATACTAGGTGAGAATGGAATATTTGTGGTGTCAGAAATCAGGAAGTGCTCAAAAAACAAAAGGATGAGGCACTTCTTAGGCACACAGGGACCAACTTTAAAGAGCTCCCCACTTCACAACACCCCACTATAGCCAAACAACTTGAATCCCCAATCTCATATCCCTTTATGTTTTTTATACATAACACATACCAACCCTGACTTCCACTGTCTTCAAAAATGTCCACAAACAATATACCCCATTGGAAATCTCCTCCACACATTCCCTATTGAAATACTGTTGTTCTTATTGTTAGGTACCTTCAAGTCAGTTCCCACTCATAGCAACCCTGTCTAGAGTTTCCAAGGAGTGCCTGGTGATCTTGAACTGCTGACCTTGTGGTTCAAACTGATCTTGTAGTCCAGCACATTAACCCATGTCTCCTTAAAAAATTTTTTACCCCTTGAAACCTATATTCATTCCATCAATCCATCCATTCTCTGAAGGGATACTTACTGCATACTTGCCATGTGTCATGTATTATACTGAATATAAAGAGTACGCATGATTAAAGGAATGTTTAGACTCTTGAAAAGCTCACAATCTAATCAGGGGTACAAAATACAGATTCTATAATAGAAATCTAAAATCCTCACCACTGGACCAATAAACAGCATTCTTATCAATGGAGAAGAGATTGAGGTTGTCAAGGACTTCATTCTTCTTGGATCAACTATCAACACTCGCAGAAGCAGCAGTCAAGAGATCAGACGACGTATTGCATTGGGAAAATTTGCTGCACAGGAACTTTTTTAAGTGTTGAAGAGTAAAGATGGCAGCTTGAGGACTAAGGTGCGCCTGACCCAAGCCATAGTATTTTCAATAACCTCATATGGATGTGAAAGCTGGACGGTGAATAAGGAAGATCGTAGAAGAATTGATGCCTTTGAGTTGTGGTGTTGGAGGAGAATACTGAAAGTGCCATGGACTGCCAAAAGAACCAATAGATCTGTTTTGGAAGAAGTACAGCCAGAGTGCTCCTTGGAGGCCAAGATGGCTAGTTTCGTCTCTCCTACTTTGGAAACATTGTCCGGAGAGAACAGTCACTGGAGAAGGATGTCATGCTGGGTAAGGTGGAGGGTCAGAGAAAAAGAGGAAGACCCCCAACGAGATGGATCAGCCAGGTGACATCATTGATGGTGTCAAGTGTGGCAGTGGTAGTGAGGTTGGCCCAGGATCAGACATTGTTTTGTTCTGCTGTGCATGGTGTCGCTATGAGTCGGTTCTGACTCGATGGCACCTGACAACAACAACAACAACATAATAGAAATATTTACACAGGGGAGTGGAACAGAGAGGAAGTGGCATTGTTATCTGGGGTGTTCTGGAATGGTTTCACTGAGGTGTTGTCACTCAGGCTAAATATTGAATAAACGTATTTACTAGGCAAGTGAGGTGGTAAATGGCATTCAAGGTTACGAGGATAACATGTAACAATATGATAGCCTCAGAAATAGTGACTAAGTTTGCCTATAGAGCAGGGCATAGAGAGTGAGGAAGGAGCAGGAGCGATAGGAAGGCTGGTCTAGTGAGGATTCAAGAACTTATTCTGGAAGACATGCTAGTCATTAAGAAACATTTTTTTAAAGAGGTGACATAATAAAATTTAAATTTTAAAATATATCTCGTTGTATCCCCTATTTGCCCTCTTAGAGATGACCACCAAGGGGTCCTGGCATGGTTCTGTAGGATCAGCACTGGACTGCTAACCACAAGATCAACAGTTCAAACCCACTAACTGCTGCTTGGAATCCTATGGTGGTGGTTATGTGCCATGGGGTCTGAACTGACTCATAGCGACCCTGTACAAGGTTTCCGAGGGTGTAAATCTTTACGGGAGCAGAAAGCCTCATCTTTCTCCCATGAAACAGCTGGTAGTTTTGAACTGCTGACCTTGCAGTTAGCAGCCTGATTCGTAACCACTATGCTAGGGTCATTATGAGTCAGAACCGATTCGATGGCACTTAGCAACAACCACCACCAAGGGAATTATCAATGAAATTGATGTCCTCTCTTATCTCTGACAGAAGACTCCTGGTATGGTGCTGTAGGATAAGCACTGGATTGTGAAACACAGGGTCGAAGTTCAAACCTAGCAGCTGTTTCAAGAACCCCTACACAGAGTCACTATGAGTCAGAACCAGCTCAATGGCTCTTTTAACAATAACAACAAGCAGCATGATGGGGGGTGGGGGGAAGCAGGCCTGGTGGGGCAATTGTTAGTGGTTGTCTGTTACCCAGAAAGTCAGTGGTTCAAACTCACCAACTGCTCCACAGGAAAAAGACGTGGCAGACTGCTTCTGTAGATATCTATAGGCTTAGAAACTCTTTGGGGCACTTCTAGTCTGCCCTATGGGGTCACTATGAGTCCGAATCAACTCAGTGACAATAAATTTGGGTTTTTTTTTAGTTTATGATATATTCAGGAACCCTGGTGGTACAATGCTTAAGTGCTCACTGCTAATCAACAAAATAATTTACAGTCTTGGAAACCCTGTGAGTAGTTCAACTCTACAAAATGGACTCATGACAACAGGTCTAGTTCTTTGATATGTTGCAGGGATGCAGACCAGTTAAGATTCTATTCCAGTTTTCCAGCAGGAGATGAGAAAGGATTGGTTTAAAGCAATTGCAATAGACATTCAGTGGAATGAACAGATCAAGTAACCAGTGTAGCAGTCAGAGATGAGAGGATGTGGCCAGAGCTTGGAAATAAAAGGATTATGGTCATGGAAATTTTTCAAAAGAAATAGTGGTGATAGCTGCACATGATGAATGCAATTATTGTCCCTGAATTGTACATGTGAAAAATGCTGAAATGGCAAGTGTTTTGGTCTGTGTATACTTACTATAATTTTAAAAATGACTTCCTAGTCTTTCAGAACTTCATTTTTTAAATTAAGTGGTAAATGCCAAATGTTTGCTTTATCATTATTATTATTTAAATGGCGCATGTATATTTTTGATTAACAATAAAACCTTTTAAGTAATAATAAGCTTAAATTGAAAAGGTAACAACTGCACATTATTATAAAGAATTCCTGTGGGCTCTTTGCCAGCATGTGATCCGACATAAGTGAACTTCGGGAAACAGACCCTCCCACAGGTGCTAACAGGAAAAGGAGAAAACATTCATGGTAATTATCCATGGTTATTACAATGCCAGTGCAAAGGACTGCTTCCCAGAAATGAAAAATCTCTCCACAGAACCTGAGATATTGAGCAAGAAATTAAAGTTAATACTTTAGTGACCAACAATCAGAACCCATGATGTAATCATGGAAGAAAATGAGCAAAAGAACTATCTTAGAAAATCCAAGCAGAATGGTCAAAATATGTATTGCTGTTGTTAAGTCTTGCCAAGTCAGTATCAACTCACAGTGACCCTAGACAGGGTTTCCCTGGACTAGTTGATGAGTTTGAACTGCCGACCTTGTGGTCGAGTGCTTATGCTACAGTGCCACACCAGGACTCTAAAATATGTATACTTCTGCTTTTTACCAGTCTTCTCATCTTTCTTGTAACCCTCACAAAAGCAAAGTCTGTCTTTTCTACTTTTTGGTACTTTCTCTTTCTTACTCAGTGGTTTTTAAAAGCAAATACGAGTAAATGATGTCTGTCCATTAGTATAATTGATTCCTTGATAAGTAGATGAGGTCATATATAATCAGAAGTATTTACTTCCCAGCCAATATCAGCTTTGATCAACCCAAAAGTATATTTTGTTCAAGATGTTTTTACAAGTCACATGTACCACACATGCATGCAAAGGCACAGAAACAACCCCTTACCTTTAGAGACATATCTCTATTTGAACTCAGACAGGATTGTTCATGTTAATCATCACTGGGTTCACTGATACTTGCTCAGTATAAAAGTGCTTCAGTGTGTAAACTGCTAAACATTGTGTAAATGTAAGAAGTCTTTATTCTAATTTTTGTTATTGGTAAGTGCTGTGGAGTTGGTTGTAACTCATAGTGGCCCTGTATAGAATTTCCAAGGAATGGTTGGTGGATTTGAACCATCAACCATGTGGTTAGCAGTCTAGTGCTCATCTTACAGCACCACACCAGCACTCTAATTTAGAAAGCTTGAATTCTAAACTTAGAAAGCTTAAATTGAGTTGTTTGTATGAGGACAAGTCAAAAAAATATTCCCACTGGGGTTTCATTTCACAAATGTATGTGTTTATTCCAAATAAAAAGGTGTTTAAATATGTCTCTGTAGACAAGTTCTTTCAGGAATGCACTTGTCTTAGATTCGTTAGAATGTCTGTAGTAAAAAGATACAATCAACTTAATGGCTGATGTTTTAGCGTCTCTAAATTGAAGCGCACAGAATTCTCAGGGGGAAGAATTGCTGTTGTTAAGTGCCTTCAAGTCATTTCTGACACATAGTGACCCTGTATCGTG
>NW_006409830.1:5616-7183 GCF_000296735.1 Chrysochloris asiatica | reverse complement strand
CAGAGAAAAAGAGGAAGACTCCCAGCAAGATGGATTGGCCAAGTGGCTGCATCAATGGGCTCAAACGTGACAACAATTGTGAGGTTGGCCCAGGACCAGGCAGTGTTTCATTCTGTTGTGCACAGGGCTGCCATGCGTTGGTAATGACTAGATGCACCTAACAACAATGACGACAACAACTGCCAAACTACTGAGAATCCTGGCCAGTCAAGTTGAGAAAAAAACCTTAACTGTCACAGATGTCATTGGCGTTGTAATGGCTAGAGTTTTATGTCAACTTGACTAGACCAAGATTTCCAGAGATTTAGCAATTGGGATATGCTTATTCCCATGGTAATGAAAACTAATATGGGCATAGTTCACTCTGTGATGAGCAGCCAATCAATTGAATGGATTCTTTCTTGGAGGTGTGGCCTGCTCCCAATAAAATAAGTATCAGGGTGGGACTTTCTCTCTCTTCTGCTCAGGACCTGGTACTCTACAATCGTGAGATAGTAAACTTTCTCTCTCTCTCTCTCTCTGTGTGTGTGTGTGTGTACATATATGCTTTGCTAGAAACTGGTTTTGCTTTGCTAGAAAACCTGGCCTAAGACAAGTGTATATCCAATGTCATAAGATAAATAAGAGTCAAATAATCAGAATTTCAAATACCTTACGAACAAAATGTTTAAAAAAGGAGATAGTTGCCTTTCCTGGCCATGAACTTCTTTATTTTTTATTTTGGGACCAATCTAGTCTTCTTCTTGTTGCTAAGTGCCTTTGAATCAGTTCTGACTCATACCTACCCTATATAGGGTTTCCAAGGCTATACATCTTTACAGGAACAGAAAGCTTCATCTTTCTCTTGTGGACTGGCTGTTGTTAACCAATGACCTTGTGGTTAAAAGTCCAGTGTTGATCCTACAGAGTCATTGTGCTTCCATTTCTCACAGTTTAGGAGGCCAGAATTTCAAATTCAGGGTGTAGACGATAGAGGGAGGCTTTCTCCTTTTGTTGGTTCTGGGGAATTGTTCTTGTCTCCTTTCAGCATCTGTAGGACCAATATGCCCTGGAAATATTTTTTCTCTCACCATGGAGATCTAATTTCAGATTGCTGTTATGTTAGATACCATTGAAGCAGTTCAGACTCATAGTGACCGTATGTACAAGACAATGAAACACTGGTCAGTCCTCTGCCAGTCTCACAAATGTAGCTGTGTTTGAACCCATTATTGCATTAGTTCATTAATCCATCTCATTGAGGTCTGCCTGGGTTTTGATCTCTACTTTACAAGCATGATATATATCATTCTCCAGGGACTGGTACCTCTTGATAACAAGTCCAAAGCATATGAGATGAAGTCTGGCCATCTTTGCTTCTAAGGAGCATTTTAGCTGTACTTTGTTCAAGACAATCTTAGGTAATTGTGGCTGTTATTATTAAATGCCATTGAGTCTGTTCCTACTCATAGAAACCCTATGTACAACAGAAAGAAACACTGCCTGCCCCTGTGTCATCCTCACAATAGTTGTTATACTTGAGCCCTTTGTTGCTGCTACTGGGTCAATTCATCTTTTTTTTGGGGGG
>NW_006409830.1:3200-4846 GCF_000296735.1 Chrysochloris asiatica | reverse complement strand
TTTACAATGTTATTTATAGTTGCTATAATCCACACAGTAGAATGCCTTTGCATAGTCAATAAAGCACAAGTAATATCTTTCTGGTATTCTCTTCTTTAAGTCACGACATATCTAGTGTAAATAATGATATCCCTTGTTCATGTCCTCTCTGAATCCAGTTTAAATTTCTGTCAGTTCTCTGTAGATGTACTACTGTAATCATGTTTGAATTATATCCAGAAAATTTTTACTTTTATGTGTTAGTAATGATATTGTTCAATGATTTCCACGTTCTCCTGGGTCACCTTTATTTAAAATGGGCACAAATATGGATCTCTTCCAATCAGTTGGCCAGGTAACATCCTTCCAAATTTCTTAGTATAGATAAGCCTCCAGCCTCCACTACTGCTTAGGATAGCTATCAGCTTGTTGAAACATTTCAATTTGTATTCTGTCAATTCTTGGAACCTTGTTTTTCACCAATGCCTTCAGTGTACCTTGAATTTCTTCCTTTAGTACCATCAATTCTTGATCATACAGTAGCTCTTGATATGATTGAACATCAATCAATTATTTTTGGTATAGTGACTCTTCCTGCATCATTCAATATTTTGTCCACAGAATCCTTCATGTAGTAAGCTGAGGCTTGGATTTTTCTTCAGTTCTTTCCGTTTAAGAAATGCAGAGGATGGGATTTTTGGTTTTGGAGGCAGCAGAGGCAGTCAGGTAGGACAGGCTCTGTGGGGAAGGGGCTGACAACCCAGAGGAGCTGTTTCATGGAAAAGCTCCAGGGCTGGATCAAGCATAAGGTGCGGGGCATCAGTTTCCCGCACCCATCGGTGGAAAATTCACTGTATAAAGAAAAATATCATGATTTAGGAATCTATTGGGACATGGGATTCCCTCTGCAGCCACTTCACCCTGGGCTGAGTTCAGAGGGTGGGGCCATAGCCAGACTGCTACAGTGAACCTCGATAAAACTGGCTCAGTGACATTTGCAAAAGGAGGTGTCAGGGAATTTGACACATTTTTCCCCCTCTTCCCTGTCGCAACTTCTCTGCCCAGCCCAGACGCCGTCATGCAGGTGGGCACACACCCCCAAAATGGTCCAGTATTGAGCCCACAATTTTCCCACTGCACACAGAGGAAGAGCCACATTGGTCCCACTGGTTAATTCTTTGGTGGCTGCTTATGACATCTGACTCTGGGACCCATCCCTAAAGTTAACTTGTGCAAGACCCTTTACTCCTGCCTACCCAGCAAGAAAAAAGCAGCTCTGGCCAGACACACAAACCGTATGAACACTCTGTAAAACCCCCACAAAAAAGATGCAACTCTTTTGAGAATTATGCTGTGCACATGCAGATACCTAACTGACCTTCAGAGACAAAAATAGTAGACAATCTTTCTCCCTTTAACTTCTTAATATCTATCTGTGCACCTATACAGTGGTGACTAGAGGAGGGGCCTGAGTGAATGGACACCCCTACCCACTGCTGGAGGTTTCTACGGTGCATGCACACTACCTGCGCAGCAAAGGTGACTGGCCATTTGGCTTCAGCTTTATTTTTGTTTTAGAGTGGTAGTTTTTGTCTCTGCTTTTATATTGCTTCTGCCTTTTGATCACACTTCTTTCTTGGAGGTGGAAGCTTTTTCTCCTTACATTA
>NW_006409830.1:0-579 GCF_000296735.1 Chrysochloris asiatica | reverse complement strand
GGATCAGCCAGGTGGCATCATTGATGGTGTCAAGTGTGGCAGCGGTAGTGAGGTTGGCCCAGGATCAGACATTGTTTCGTTCTGCTGTGCATGGGTCTCTATGAGTTGGTTCTGACTCGATGGCACCTGACAACAACAACATATATTTTCTGATCACTGGGATGTATGGGGTAAGGTGAGGGGATAGAGGGAGGGGAAGATAGAGCACAGGATATGGAATAGACACAGGAAAGCTTGGGTGTTGGGTGGGGGCAATACACAAGAAGGAGGAGGAGAATGGAAGAACAAGGCATATGGGAGAACAGTTAGGCATGTTTGCATGGGCTAAGTGGGACAGAAGTAAATGATGATGTATGCATAACTGCCAGGGACCAGCCTTGACAAATTATTAGGAGGCTTTCAAAGGAGGATGTGGAGTCGGCTGAAAATGAAAAAATAAAAAAACACTCACAGAGTCAATGGGTCATTTTGAGTCTCAGGCAGATGATGGTGATGACTCTCCAACTGACTACCTCTTTATTTCAAAATTGTTGCTTCTTATATCCCCTTTAGAATATACTATGATCTCATAATAGTCAC
>NW_006409829.1:0-22683 GCF_000296735.1 Chrysochloris asiatica | reverse complement strand
CAGAGAGGGAGAGCGACTGTGTGCTGAAGACCTGGAAGTTATGGGGGAAGGATTGCACGGAGGGGATTGTAACCATGGCAATGAGACAATATACAATAGAATGAATGTAAAACTAATGTTCTCCCATGTAAACTATCACATAATTCACAATAAAACATTTAAGAAAAAAAAAATACAACCTTGTTGGACACCTTTCTTAATTTTAAAACATTCAGTGTGCCCATGTTCTGTTGGAACAACTGCCTCTTGGTCCATGTACAGATTTCTCATGAACACAATTAAACGTTCTGGAATACTCATACTTCACAATGTTGTCCATAGCTTCCTGCCTTTTCTTCCTAGGCAACTCTGGGTAGACTCGAACAGCCAACCTAGTAACTGAGCACCCAGGGCCCCTGAAAGTAGTTCTTGGGGACCATTTATACCCCAGCAGTGTCCTTTGGGCCCCAGCAGAGCATAACTCCAGAATTCTGGGGAAGCCCTGGGTCCAGAGATGAAGGTCCAGGCAGTTGGAAGTTGTCCAGGGCACCGGTAAGGTAAGGTGTGGTGTGGAAGGGAGATGACATGCTTCTGCTCCTTGGGTAAGCTGTTAATTTTGACTTGTCGTTCCAAACTAACAGTGGCCTACAGTGGGTAGAAGGCAGCTGTCCCTTTAAGTGGAGATGGGTATGGTCTGGACATCCCTTCATCCCCCCCCAGTACTGAGGCAGCATAACCATTGTCAAGTATCCGATACTCACACTGATATTTGACTTACAGCGCTGAAACATCTAACCTCTCAGTAGTAGTTGAGGGCATTAACCTTTTGTACAACCCTTATAAAGTCAAATAGAATGTGTCTCTCAGCATCTTCCCAAGGCAGGTTGCGCCCTGCAGGACAAGCACTGAAAACAAGAGATAAGGGATCCAGGGACAGACCCCAGAGGACCCTTCCAGAGTTTGTGTATGTGAGGAGGGACTTTCTTTCCTTAATTCCACTTCTGTTTTTAAATATTCTCTTTTCCCTGACTTTAACAGTTTATCTTCCAGGAAAAAGATTCCCTCTGCCTTCTGTCTCTATGAATGGAGAGACTGACACTTCAGAACCAAGACAAAAACTGGTTTCAATCATTTAATTCAAAACAGTGCCGATGGGCAGCATGTTCACACTTGGCCTAGAGCCCAAGGCTTCCTGATGCGTATTCTGCTTGGCTGGGGAGCCACTGAAAATTCCAGAGACATGTGCCTGCAGAAATAGGACTTCAGTGAGTGCATTGCAGGGCTTTCCAGAACCTTTCTGTCTGCCTGCAAGGACTGATTAAGGCTCAGTCCCTGATTTCACAATCCCCTTCATCTCCCACTGTGCATGAGTGTAGTTGAATGAATAATGAATGGATGGATGAGTGATAAAGTGAAAGAGGCTGTTGAAAGGAACACTTTTATAAGTTGAAATTAAGCAATTTCATTTTTTAAATTGTGGCAAAATATATGTAACATAAAATTTACCATTAATGACTTAGAAATTTAATTGTGCCCCCTCCCCCCCCAAAAAAAAAAGATAAATTGAAGTCTACCTGTGTACATAAGCTTGTTTGGAAATAAGATATTTGAAGGTATTATTAAATATGCCAATAAATTCAGGAATTGAGTAGAATGCATCCTAACCCAATCTCAGTAGTGTGTCCTTCTAAAAGAAGAGACTGGACAGAGAGGAACACAGAAGGCGGACAGTCATGTGAAGATACAGCTATACTCCTGGGATTACCAGAAACTGAGAGAGACAAAGAGACTTCAGAGAGAGTACGGTTCAGCTGACATATCATTTGGACTTCTAACTTTCAGACCTGTGAAACAGTAAATTTCTGTTTTTATAAGCAACCAAGCTTATGATACTTAGTTATAACAGTCCTAGGAAATTAAGACCGAGACATTTAGTTAGTACATTCACCATGTTGAGCAATTATTCATTATCTTTGTTGTTAGGTGCCATCGAGTTGGTACTGACTCATAATGACCTTATACACAGCAGAACAAAACAGCACGGTCTTGAGTCAACCTCACAATCATTGTAACGCTTGAGCCACTATGTCAGTGCACCTTACTGGGGTCTTCCTCTTTTTCGCTGACCCTACACTTTACCAAGCATGATGTCCTTCTCCAGGGAGGGACTGGTTTCTCCTGATAACATGTCCAAAGTATCAGAGACAAAGTCTCACCATCCTGGCTTCTAAGGAGCATTCTGGCTGTACTTCTTCTAACAGATTTGTTTGTTCTCCTGGAAGTCCATGGTACTTTTAAAATTCTTCTCCAACACCCTAACTCAAATGCATCAATTCTTCTTAGGTCTTCCTTATTCATATGCATATTAACATGGTTATTGAAAATACCATGGCATGGTACAGGCACACCTTAGTCCTCTAACTGGCATCTTTGCTCTTGAATACTTTAAAGAGGTCTTGGGCAGCAAATTTGCCCTAATACAATAAATACATCATGTGATTTCTTGACTGCTGCTTCCATGAGTGCTGATGGTTGATCTGAGCAAAATGAGGTCTTTGACAACTTCAATCTTTTCTCCAATTATATGAATGTTGTTTATTGGTCTGGTGGTGAGAAATTTTGTGTTCTTTAATTGAGATGCAACTCATACTGAAGGCTGTGCTCTTTGATCTTCATCAGTAAATACTTTAAAGGTCCTCTTCATTTTCAGCAAGCAAGGTTGTGTATCATCTGTATATTGCAGGTTGTTAATGAGTCTTCCTCCAATCCTGATGCCATGTTTTTCTTTCATATAACCCAGCTTCTTGGATTATTTGCTCAGCATATAGACTGAATAAGTATGGTGAAAGAATACAACTCTGGCACACATCTTTCCTAATTTTAAACCATTCGGTGTTGCCTTGTTCTGTTCGAACGACTTCCTCTTGGTCTATGTACAGGTTCCTCATGAGCACAACTGAGTGTTCCAGAATACTTGTTCTCTGCAATGTTGTCCATAGCCTGTCATGATCACAATTGAAAGCCTTTGCGTAGTCAATAAAACACAGGATCCATCTGACGTCAGCAACGATATCCCTCGTTCCACGTCCTTGTGTGAATCCAGCTTGAATCTGGCAGTTCCTTGTCTATGTATCATTATCTAGAATATGAGACTATTCTCATCATTGCAAAGGAAAACACCACCATACCCATTAACCAGCCATTGCACATTACTACCTCTACCAACCCCTTTGTTGTTGTCGCTGTTGTTAAATGCCCTTGAGTCTCTTCAGACTCATAACGACCCTGTATAGGTTTCTGAGAAGCAACTGCAACTGATGAGCTTGAACTGCCAACCTTGCAGTTCAAACTGGCTTTACAGTCCAGCGCCACATCAGGACTCCCACCCCTAACAATTACTAGTCTGTTTTCTGCCTCGGTGGATTCACCTGTTTATATAAATGTAATCATATGCAGTCTTCTGTGACTGGCTTTTTTTCACTTAGCACAATGTTTTCGGGATTCATTCATGTTGTAGTAAATATCAGAATTTCAGTCTTTTTCATAGCTGAATGATATCCCATTGCCTAGATATACCACATTGTATTTATCTATTCATCAGCACTTTCATTTTAATAAACATTTGCTGAATAGCTACCATGTGCCAGGCACTGGGCACTTGCTCATTATGTATTATTGAGCCCTCATAACTACTCACCAAGGTAGATATTATTTTCCCATTTCACAGATGAAGAAACTGAGGATCAGAAAGATTAAAAGGACTTGGTGAGATAAAAAGTAGCAGAGACTGTTCAATTCACAAAACATTGAGTAGGCGCCTACTGTGCCCCAACTATACTGGGTTACAGGGAATCAGAAATGATGAACACAGTCCCTGGCTCCCAAAGTTCACAGTCTCTACATGGTAACAGGCACCTCCAAGTCAGATGTCCCAGGGAGGGTTCAGTATGACACACTTTTATACTTTCCAGTCCAGGAAACTCATCAAAGTTTTCACTACTGAGGCTTAATGTATAACACTTATGCAAATTCACAATCAGGGAAAAAGAAAGTTCATCATCAGACCCTGTGTCTGGATCAGTTCCTCCCCACATATGACACGTGATTGTCTAGTCTGAAGTGCTCTGGGGGTCTCTGGTTTACTTGGTAGTGAGAGTAACTCCATCCTTATCTGTATTAACAGCTGGCCACCTCAAGGGGCCCAGGAACTCCGCTTGTATCTTAGAGATAGAAGCAGAGTAACCAGAGCCCACAGTGGCCACCCACTGCTTTCTTGACAGGGCCCCAGAAGAGCTCTGTGGCTATGTGGCCATAGGAGTGGAACAGAGCCCTCAGAATACTTCTGGTCATTAAAGGCCCCTGGACAGGATCCAACAGAAACTCATAAAGTGGTAGGCCTGGAGGATTCAGAATCCATTGCCAGCATCTCTTTTCAGAGGCTGAAGAAGGTTCTGCGGCCTGTGCTGGGAGCTGCTGGCAGAGGAAATGTGTGCAGGGGAAAAGAGAAGCAGAGTTTAAGTGAGGTCAGGCACCTTTCCTAAACACACAGAGATGCCACCATCCTTGAAAATATCAGCATTTGTGTAGTGGGAAATAAAAATGTGGGATCCAGAGCTAGACTGGCTGGCCTCTAATCCTTGCTGAGTGACCTGGGGTAAGGTTCTCAACCTATCTGAGCCAAGTTTCCTCATCTGTAGAATGGAGCTAAGGACAGGCTATACCTCACTGGGTTGTTATAAGGCTTAAATAAAGCTAAGTTGTGTAAATGACCTGGCACACAGTAATAAATGTTAGTTATTATATAACAACCTACTCAGAGGCGTGAATAAAGAGAGTAAAACACATTTCTAATGCTTTTCTTCCCAGATATGACAATATTGTTATATATTCAGGAATGTTTTAAACAAGTGAACTTGTATACTATTATTTCTCATTTAAAATATCTCCAGATACTCATAGCTGAATGACAATAGTAATAAAGGTAGTTTGCTGATCATACACCTTCTGTCAGCTACTTAATAAGTACTTGATAAGCCATCCAGCTTGTGAATTGGGCACTTGTTTATCACCCATTTCACAGATGAGGAAACCAAGACTTGGAGAGGTAAAGTGAGGGGGGATCTAACTGTGTCACACCATGTATGTATGTATACATGTATGCATGTATACAGAACCCCACACATATTATCTTCTGTATTATCTCACATGTCTTAACAGAACACATTGTAAGCAACCAACAGTTATTTGCTAAATGACTGGACTGGAAGAGAAGAATGCTAACAAGATGGTGATCTTGGGGCTACACGTAGGAATAAAACTGCCTCCTTTGCTGGTCACCCTCTTTGGCTAGGAAGGTAGCTACACATGAGACACTCCAGAACTTGCTGAGCCACCTGGTGAGTAGGGAAGCGAGGAAGATGCCTTTGAAACTACACAACTTTTATGTCAACCTAAAACTCCTAGGGTGGCACTGTAGGATAAGCACTGAACTGCTAACCACAAGGTCAGCAGTTCAAACCCACCAGCTGTTCCTCACAAACCCTATACAGGCTCACCACTGTGAGTCAGAACCAACTCAATGGCCCTTAACACCACCAACAACAACAACAAAAATGCTCTAAAATATAGTCTAGTTTTTTCAAGGATTATAAAACATGGGATTGAAAGAGGAATCTAGGGAAACCAGTTACATCTGTAATGGTTGAAACTTGATGAGAATGTAATTAAAAATGCAAATACCAATTAAAATTTTTTTTAATTACAAAAAAACCACACAAAACACCCCAGATAACTTGGACATTGGCTACCCAAAATAGGGGGTGAGATGGGCTACAAAGGCAAGAAGTGACTGGCTTACAAGCTTTCAAGAGGGAGCCTAGATCCAGAGGGTATGGAGGAAGGTAGAATCTCTACTGAGTGGTATCTAATCTGTCTGGGTGGGGCTGATGAAAGGAGATGAGGATAGGACTCTTGTGATACAATAGTGAATAATTGTTATCAGGACTGATTGTGAGGGTTGGAAATGTAAAGGTAGACGTTTTGTAGCAAAAGGAGGGGAGTGGTTGACTTTGCAGTCTAGGAGCAGAGGTCCCTGGAACCATCAAGGGAGAAGAGCAGAGAGCAGGACCCCACCCAGAGAAGCAGTGATGCCAGAGACGGAGGCAGAGATGGTGATGTGGAAAAATGGAGTGACTGGGGACTTTAGACCCAGAGAGGGAGAGGGGCTGTGTGCTGATGACTGGGGGGCAGGCTTGTAGGGTATACACTTTGGTTGGTTGATGATACATGGAGGGGATTGTAACCATGGCAATGAAACAATATAGGATAGGATGAATGTAAAGCTAATGTTCTCCCATGTAAACTATCACATAATTCACAATAAAATATTTTTTTAAAAAATCAGTCCAGAGGAGATATTGTTGTTGCTGTGTGCCATGGAGTTAGCTCTGACTCGAAGCAATCCTGTATAGGGTTTCCGAGGAGCCACTGGTAAGTGTGAATGACTGACTTTGTGGTTAGCAGTCCAGTGCTGATCCTACAGTGAAGGTTGAGGTGATATGACACTTGTAATGAGATGATACTTGTAAAGTTTCTAGCAAATAATGCATCCACAGTTATTTGTTAGTACCCCCGCTGTTATGGAGTCCTAGTGTAGCACTGTGGGTTAATGCACTGGACTGTAAAGTTGGTTTGAACCACAAGGTCTCCAGTTCAAACTCATCAGCTGCTCCTTGGAAACCCTCTAAGGGTTGCTATGGGTCGGAACTGACTGGATGGCACTTAACAACAATTATCACTATGAGCACTGGACTTGCAGACACTTAACCACAACAATGATTTGTTCCTGTTCTGGCTATTATAATCACATCTGCAGTGAAGAAGCAGAAAAGTCTAGACTTTACCCACTTTCTCTGCCCACCCAGCCACACAGGACATCCGCGCCAGCTCACCTCTCCACAGTAAGCACTTACTGTCTACTCCCAGCAGGCTTCCAGCTCACACTCGCCAGCCTCCGCTGTTGGGGTTTCCTCATCCCTGTTTGTGGAAATGGCTTGAAAGAAAGTCTGGTAAACACTGGTCTACTGGCCCCAGAGTGAGACATGGAAGTTTACAGAAATGCCTTCTGAGGGAAAACATAACCAAATGTTTGCTTTGGGAAGAGAGATGTAGTAGGACCTGTACCAGGAGCAAAACGAGGGCAGAAAGATGGGGTTTAGTGAGGTCTAGAAGAATCTGCCATTCATTGCTTGGGCCTCATTTTTTCCTACTTTGTTTCTTCATTTTGGTCATGACCACCTCATTTTCCATGGAGCATCTGGTCCCAACAAATGACTGATTCTAATGAATTAAAGACATCTCCCTCAGCCCCCAAAACTTGGAAGAATCCAAGGAAACCCCACTGCGTCGTCAGCAGGTGCCCTGAAAGGCTTAGATGGACAGGAAAGAGGAAGAGGTTGATAACTAAATGGGAATCAGTGTGAAGAAATCCAGGCACATGGCTAGAGAGAAACCAGCCCGTAGAGCCAACATTGGCCTATTATGAGCTCCTCCTGTTCTTGGTTTAATGGAACTAGTGCACATGAGTTACAGACTTCTCCTGATGAAGGAGAAGATCAAAATAGAGGGACATGTAGTTCCCTTATACTCACACACACATGTGTCATACAGACACATGTACACATACACCCACATATCACATACATATACAAATTCACACACATTCACGCTCACTTATACAAACACCTTCCAGAAGGCTTGTAGAGTTCAGTCAGACCTCTTCCTCTGGTTGCTTTGACCCAGCAGAATGCTCTTGGCTTGAAAACTCATGATGAAGCATTTGGAGGAGTGTCAGAAGGGGCCAATAGAAGCATTCTATTGAAAAGGAGAGAAAGAAATGAGTGGGAAAAAAGCTGTGATTCCTAGAAATTCCCACTCCACCCACCTCCCACAGCTATTCTATTACTCCAAAAGAAGAAATGAATTCCTCCAGAATTAGAATGTGCCAAAATCCAAGAAAAGGGTGCAGGACACGAACTTGCCTTAAATGGAACTCACTAAGACACAACCAATGCATGACTTGCGTTTCAGTAGACTCTCAACATACCGCTTTTCAAGGGTTCCCTGAGCAGGTATGGGACTCATATCTTTGTTATTGTTATTGTTAAGTCCACCTAGTTGGTTCCAACTGTATAGGGTTTCTGAGAAGCAACTGGTGAGTTTGAAAGGCCAACCTTGTGGTTCAAACTGATCTTGTGGTCAAGTGCTTATCCTACAGTGCCACACCAGGATTCCTTAATAGAACATGTTGTTGTTGTTAAGTGCCGTCAAGTTGGTTACGACCCCTAGCAACCCTGTATAGGGTTTCTGAGGACAAGTCAAAAAGTAATATCAAATTAATTCGCCTGCCAACTAATAAAACACAGTCAGCAGAAAATTAAAATTTGGTATTAATTGTTGGCTTGTTCTTATTTTTATAAGAAGATGTTCAGATAATGAGATTAGTGTTTGCTTTCTCCCTACAGGGAGTAAAGAAATTCCTCATTTTGAACTTTGGGCCCTTCAATCAAGCAGCTTCAGGGCCCAAAAGCACAAGTTGTCAGGGCCTTGAAACAAACCCTCACAAGAAGGTTGGGCCCTGAGCTGGAGCTGTCCTATTGGGGAGAGGGGAGAGGCCAGGTTTGGGGAATCTTGGCTTGTCACTGAGTTGGTGACACCAGGCACAACGAAATTGGGCCCTCACATACACATATACACACTCACACACACACACGCATCACAAAAGCATTGGCTGCTTTTTGGAAGTAGATCCCTAGACCTTTGTTTCTAGTCTGTCTTAGTATAGGAGCTCTGCTAAAACCTGTTCAATATCATAGCAACACACTACCTTCCACTATTGTTGTTAGGTGCCATTGAGTGGGTACCAACTCATAAAGACCCTGTGCATAACAGAAGAAAACACTGCCCAGTCCTGCGCCACCCTCACAATTGTTGCTACACCTGAATCCATTGCTGGATCTCACTGGGGGTCTTTCTCTTATTCTTTAGCCCTCTGCTTTGCCAAACATGATATCCTTCTCCAGTGACTGGTCCCTCTCTCCTGATAACATGTCCGAAGTATGAGAGACAAAATCTGGCCATCCTGGCTTCCAAGAAGCACTCTGGCTATACTTTTTCCAACACAAACTGGTTCTTTTGGAAGTCCATGATACTTTCAATATTGTCTTCCAACGCCGAAACTCAAAAGCATCAATTCTTCTTCAGCCTTCCTTATTTACTGTACAACTTTCACATGCATATGAGGCTACTGAAAATACCATGGCATGGGTCAGGAGCACCTTAGTCCTGAAGCTGACATCTTTGCTTGTTAACACGTTATAGAGATCTTGTGCAGCAGATTTGCTCAATGCAATATGCCATTTGATTTCTTGACTGCTGCTTCCGTGAGTGTTGATGGTTGTTTTGAGCAAAATGAAGTCTTTGATGACTTCAATCTTTTCTCCATTTATATGAATGTTGTTTACTGGCCCAGTAGAGAGGATTTTTGTTTTCTTTCTATTAAGATGCTGGGGTCTTTAATCATCATCAGTATTTTAAGTCCTTTTTGCTTTCAGCAAGCAAGGTTGTATCATCTGCATCTCGCAGGATGTTTCTTCTCATTTTGAGTCATGTCACATAATGAAATGAAGGTCCTGAAAGTTTTGCTCTATCCATATCATTAAGGTTGACTCTACTTTGAGGAGACAGCCTTTTTTCCCTCAGTGGTATATTGAGTGCCTTTGAACCTGAGGAGCACATCTTCTGGCACTCTATCAGACAATGTGCAGAAGGTTTTTAAGTGGCTATTTTTTCAGAAATGGATCACCTATTATTTCTTCCTAGTGTGTCTTAGTCAAGAAGTTTCACTGAAACCTGTCCACCATGGGTGACCCATGGGTAGCATAGTTTCCACCATCACAGTATCACTCAAGCCGCCACAATATGACAAACTCACAAGGAGTGGTGGACATCATTTTATCAATGCTGAGACTCACGACCCAGTCAAGTTGACATATATTTGGAGAAATACACAGTTCAGTTCATGAAAGCAACAAAAAGAAGACATGAAAAAACATATATATATAAATGAACCTCATCCTGAAACTCACACCTTAAAGAAATGAATACAAAATGAATCATAAACTTAACTGTAAAGTACAAAATTATAAAAAATTTACAAAAAGTGCATAGAAGAGGTTGAACAACATGATGAACATACAAGGATAGGCTAAAAGGTACTGATATGAATTACTTAATATGGTCTTTCTAGTGATCATTTTTGTAACTCCCATCAAATGAATGGGTTGTTGTTGTTAAGTGCTGTCGAGTCGGTTCTGACTCATAGTGACCCTGTATAGGGTTTCCTAGGAGCAGATGGTGAGCTTGAACTGCTGATCTTGAAGTTCAAACAGATCTTGCAGTTCAGTGCATTAACCCACAGTACCATACCAGGACTCCATATATATATTAATGGTCTACAGTTTGTTTCTTTCAGAGTTTTATATATTGTCTTCTTGTCTGCATGGTTTCTGCTGAGAAATCAGAGTTTAGTCTTATTAGCTTTCCTTTGTAGGTACCTTTTTGTTTTTCCTGAGCTGCTCTTAGGATTCATTCCTGGTCTTTGGTTTTGAAAAGTTTGATTATGTTTTGGTGTCTATCCTGTTTGGAATTTGTTCAACTTCTTGAATGACTATCTTCTCATCTTTCATGATATTAGGGAAGTTTTCTTCTAACAATTTTTTAAAATGTTTTATTGTGAATTATGTGATAGTTTGCATGGGAGAACATTAGCTTTACATTCATCTTGTAGTATATCATTTCATTGCCATGGTTATAATTCCCTCCATACATCATCAACCAACCAAAGGGTATACCCTGAAAGCTTGCCCCTTGGCCATCAGCACACAGCCCCTCTCCCTCTCTAGGTCCACAGTCCCCAGCTGCTCCATCTCTCCACGTCATCGTCTCTGCCTCCATCTCTGGTGTCACTGTTTCTTGGGTAGGGTCCCGCACTCTGCTCTTCTCCCTTGATTGTCACAGGGACATCCACTCCTGGACTGCAAAGTCAATCACTCCCCTCCTTTTGCTACAAAGCATCTGCCTTTACATTTCCAACTCTCATAGTCAATCCTAATAGCAATTATTCACTCTTGTGCCACATGAGTGCTAACCCCATCTCCTTTCATCAGTCCCACCCAGACAGATTGGATACTATTCAGTGGCGATTCTACCTCTCTCTGCGTCCTCTGGATCTAGGCTCCCTTTTGAAAGCTTGTAAGCCAGTCACTTCTTGCCTTTGTAGCTCCCCCATTTTGGGTAGCCAATGTCCAAGTTGCCCATCCCTATCTAACCTGTGTATCAAGGGGGTGGGAATGATCCTCACTGTAAAGATTTGTTCCCTCTTTTGAACTCCCCTTCATTTGGAAGTTCTGTAACTACATCATTCCTTTTTTACTTTATGTTTTGTTGTTGCAAATTGATATCTCTGATTCCCTATTATCAGTCTTCTGGGTCTGTTTTACTTTGAATACTTTTAAATCTGGGTTGATGATATTGTCAATGTGGATAGTCTTAGGTTGTTGTCTGCTATTATTGGTTCTTTGTCCAAGGAACTCCCTTAAGCATTTTTTTGTAAGGCTGATCTGATGTTTGCAAATTCATTTGGAAATGTCCTAATTTTACAATTATAATTTTTATGGGTATATCACTCTTGGCTGACAACTTTTTTTCTTGCAGAATTTTATATACGTCATCCCATTGTCTTCTTGCCTGTGTGGTTTCTGTTGAGAAATCAGAGCTTAATCTCATTAGCTCTCCTTTGTAAGTAATTTTTCATTTTTTCTTTAGCTGCTCTTAAGTTTTCCTTGTCTTTGATTTTGAAAGTTTAACTATAATGTGCCTTTGGGTTCTATCCTGTTTGGAATTTGTTTAACTTCTTGAATGACTATGTACTTATCTTTTATGATGTTAGGAAAGTTTTCTTCCAGCAACTCTCACACAATTTTCTCTATGGTTTGATTTGTCTCTTCCTGTTCTGGAATTCCAATCACACACAAATTATTCCTTTTGATAGTGTCTCACATAAATCTTAGGCTTCCTTCAGATTTTAAAAAACTTTTTTCTTGTTCCTCTCAAAGATGAGTATTGAGAGATTTTTCTTCAAACTCATTGATTTCAGCCTTCTATCGATTCAATTGTACTTTGCCCTTTCAATGTATTATCTAGTTCTGAAATCTTAGTGTTAATCTTCTGACTTTCTAATTGCTATTTTTGTATGCTTTCCAATTTTTCATTGATTTTGTCAGTTCATTCTTTTCTCTTTTTTTTTTATTCTACCTTCCTCCGTGCCCTCTGGATCTAGGCTTCCTCTTGAAAGCTTGTAAGCCAGTCACTTCTTGCCTTTTTAGCTCCCCCATTTTGGGTAGCCAATGTCCAAGTTGCCCATCCCTGTCTACTCTGTGTATGGAGGGTGTGGGAATGATCCTCACTGTAAAGATTTAGCTCTTTTGAGCTACTGCATCCGTAGGTGTAGGTCAAGTTCATCAAATTGCATTAGATTACTCTTTTTTTCCTCTTCTTTCTTCTTCTAGTTGAGCTCTGATCATCCAGTCATTGAAGCAAGTGTGGGTGTTCTTATGCATATGCCCTCTCTTCTTATCAGCTGGATGCTTTCCTCTCCACTCTAGTCCTCTGTGGCTATGTCACTGACTCTGGGCCCAAGAGTCCCCAGGTCTTGCCATACTGCTGGCCAACCAGTTCTCCACCAGGATTCACAGGAGTCTATTGAACGTTGTAGGGCTTAGCTCACAGCTTCATTGCTGTTTTCCCTCACTTCCCCTTATTGGTGACGAAAGTAGTCACTAGTCTGAGTGCATGTCTGCTCGTGTATTCCCATTGAGTTTTAGTCTTGGAAGGGAATTTGCCTTGAGGGGACCCGCCCCACCACTTGTCTTGATGTCTCCTGGGCAAGCAACTTGCTTGTTCTTGTCAGTTCATTCTTGTATTACTTTCCTGAATTCATCCTTGGCTTTCATCTATCTTTCTTTCAATTCCTTGACGGTACCTAAATAGCATGCTTTAAAATTCCTTATCAAGTAGTTCTGATTCCATTTCTTGTATTGTATTTTCTGATTATATTTTGGTGACTTGTTGGGGTACTCTGTCTTGTTTCTTAGAGTAAGCTTTAATTGTTTGTTCTCTCAAAGACATTGTGGTGTCATTGTATTCATATTTAGTTGATGATTGTATGTTGGTGTGTTCTCAGCACTCACCACCTGTCTCCTGGTGGATGTGACAGAGACTGAAAGGAACTCTGAACACAGTTCTCTGTTCCCTGTTTGTGTAGCATAGTTCAGGATAGGTTCACAGACTTCTGAAAGGATCCCAGGCAGAGGCTGTGCAGGAAGGGGTGCCAATGGCTGCTGTGTCGGGGGGTGATGGTGGGGATGTCCATGTCCAGCCACCAGGAGACAAGAGAAGAGGGAGGACTGCACCTCCCTTCCTTTCCTCCTACAGCCCAGCCCTGTGACCCCAGGCCATTGTATCAGCAGCTGTTTGCAAAAGCTCAAAAGATTGCCCCTCCACGCCAGGTGTTAGCCTACCTGTTTTTCTTCTCTCTCCCCACTCCTGTTCAGCTCCCTCTTCCAGTCAGCATTCAGGCCACCTCTCTGTCCCATCTTCTGAAGCCCAGGATGCTAGAACTACCATCTGGATCTATTTCACGTGTTCTACCAGGTCTGTGTTGCAAAGGGTCTGCTCAGTACGACTGCCTACTCTGCCATCTTGCCCTGACTCCCGAAGAGGTATCATGTTTAAAGAAAATAAGTAATTTTTATTCATTCCAGAATGACAAGAAATAGATGATTCATATGACTAAGAAATTTTAGACTCACATATAACTAAGTTTTCTCAGTCCCTGTCTCTGAGAACACCCAGTGCAAAACAAGAGAACGTGAAAAATTGTTCTTAAGTTTTATGACTCTAATTTTCTTGCATTCACTTTAGAAATACTTCAATAACATCAAAAATTAACTAAAATAGAATAAATTGAACATAGGAAAAGATTAATCTGCTTATCAAGAAAGTAAAAAAATAAAATTAGAAAGAAAGAAGTTGATTATTTTCTTTCAAAATACCTAAGTCAGTTGAGATTAATCAATCTGTTATGATTATTATTATTATTGAGCCTCTGAAATACACACTCTTCCAGGGAAGCTTTTGAAAGACTCCCAACTAGGTGAAAACAAAACAAGAAAATACCATCATAAAGTTGATTGAGCGTCATAGCAACACTATAGAACGGAGTAGAATTGCCCCACAGGGTTTCCAAGACTGTGATCTTTCTGAGAGCAGACAGCCTCATCTTTCTCCTACAAAGCAGCTGGTGGGTGTGAACAACAGTCCCATACCTACTCCACTATCACTACCAGTGGTCCTGCAACCTTGCAGTTCAAACTGACTTTGCAGTGCAGTGCATTAACCCACAGTGCCCAAGACTTCTTTCATCAGCTAACATGTGGTACCACACCAGAACTCCCTATGTGTTCATTATTAGCACTTAAAACATTGTGCTATAAAAGATATCTAATAGGCAAGAAATTTAAAAAGGTTTTATTAAAAGAAAATTTATGTGTATGGCCAAATTTCTTATTTGCTGTGACTAAATTTTGATGGTTTAATTTATGAAAAATTTTTAAAGTTTTTCTGTCATATAGCAAAGAGCTGGTTTTTTATTGCTAAGATGACAAATGTTTCTTTGTTTACTAGGTTAAAGAGTTAATATATTCTTTGTAATCTTCCTGCAAGGCAAAGATTCAGTTTTTCATAGAATAAGTTACTGAGTCAATATGACTCAGCCATATGGTTTTGGGGGGGGGGGGGAAGGGTAAGGATTTTACCTGCAAGATCTTTGGTTAAATAACTCTGTTATTGTTTTTTGGCAGCCTATGATCAATTTCTGACAACTTTGAAAGTTTACAGAAAGCCACAAAATAATTGTTTCTGTTTTATAAAGAAAACAAAGCTAAAAAGTTTTACTCATATGTTATAAATTACATGAAACACGTCAGATCAAGAGAAACGCTGCTTTTTCTTTGGGCTAAAATTTACATATCAATGTGCTTATCTAACAGTAAATGACAGTATTATGTCATAATTTTATTATTCCAACTGCTAACTCAATAACAACTTTATTTCCTTTTCAAACCAATAATCTTAACTAAGGAATTCACATTGTTAATGCATAGAATTTTTATTACTATTCAGAGGTAAGGACTCCTGGTACAGTGCTGTAGGATAAGCACTGGACTGCTAACAACAAGGTTAGTAGTTCAAACCCACCAGATGCCTCTTAAAAACCCTATACAGGATTGCTATGGGTTAGGAATAAACTCAACAGTTCTTAAAAACAACAACATTCAAATGTAGAGGCTTGATAATCTTTGTTGTTCTTGGTATATCCTATTTAATAAAATGTCTCAAGATTATTGTATGTTATATGGAAAGCTCTTTAAAAGTAAGGTTAATCATTATGTTTTGTTACTGTTGTTGTTAAGTGCCATTGAGTCACTTCTGACTCATAGTGACCCTGTATGGTTTGAAATACTGATACAGACATACTAATTCTTTAACTTGTTAGCAACAGAACCCTTCCTTCCCTCCCCCGCCCCCACAAAAAGGCCAATATCTCACATGGGATTTTAATTGATTAAAAAAAAAAGAAATCTAAAGGCACAGCTGATACCCTGCCATCTGATCTAGTTTTAAATAATAATGACCATTATGACAGTAATTGTTGTTAGGTGCCTTCAAGTCAGTTCCAACCCATAGCGATCCTGTATAGGGTTCCTGAGGAGCAGCTGGTGAGCTTGAACTACCAACCTTGGGGTTCAAACAGACTCTGCAGTCCAGTGTATTAACCCACAGCACCGCACCAGGACTCTATATAGTCAGTGACAAAGGTTTCACCTCGGCTACAAAATAGCCCTGGTACTAAACACATTTCCTTAAGGCCCTGCCACCTCCCTGGACTGGACAAGGGGCCTTTGTCCCAGGCTGGGCGGCCTCAGGATAAACAGGAAGCTACCAGCAGCGGTTGCTCAGGCTTGCTGGCTGGACAAGGCTGGCAGAGTCAGACTTGACATTTCTCTGAGAGCATGCTTGCTATCTGTGGCCAGCTGGTGGGCCTTTTGCACACACCCCCACCCTTAGATCAGAAGTGTCTGTTCAGGCAAGAGATGGACACCAAGACACATGAGCCTCCATAGTCGGGGAGAAGGTATCTGGGCCCTTTATACAACCCTTCATACAACCTCGACGGTACTTAACACCAACAATGGGTAACACTGAAGTCATATTATAGACCCTTCCCCCTGCACACTGCCCAAGCTCTTAAGGAAAGCTGGGGTCTGGTGCTCCTTGGTGACTCTTACTTCTGCTCTGGCTCCACATGGTGGCTCCTCAGGGGTCTCTGTGTGGTCAAACCAACTGTTTCCACTCAGCCTGTTGACATCACAGGAAGAGGCACCCTCCTATCTTTCCCAGCATGCTCTCTGGGCATCTCCTCACCTGGTGCAAATGTGAAAACTCCTGGTGGAGAGGAAGGAGGCGGGGACTCACCCTGGCATGATCTTAGGGAGCTCTGCAGCCCCTTGGGGTTTTCATTTCCTTTGGCACTGTAGGATCAGCATTCGATTGTGAACCACAAGGTCAGCAGTTCAAACCCACCAGCTGCTCCTCGGAAACCCAACACAGAGCTTCTATGAGTCGGAACTGACTGGGGGTTGTTATGTGCAGTGGAGATGGTTCTGACTCATAGTCACCCTGTAACAGGGTTTCCGAGGCTGTAAATCTTTATGGGAGCAGAAAGCCTCATCTTTCTCCCATGGAGCAGCTGGTAGTTTCAAACTGCTGACCTTGCTGTTTGCAGCCCGATTTGTAACCACTATGCTACCAGAGCTCCTTATGAGTCAGATCTGACTAGATGGCACTTAACAACAATGCTCAGATGCAGCGTCTTTATTTCTGCCCTGAAACAGCCCTCACCCATGCACACAAGGAGGTTTTTCAGCATCTACACTGTGCATCTTTGTACTGATGGAAGATGGAAACAGACAAATGTCCATCCAGAATTGCTGTCAGATGGACTCTGACTCGTGATGCCCCCGTGTATACAGAGTGGCACTGCTCCAGAGGGTTTTCAAGACGGTGACCTTTCAGAAGCAAATTGCCAGGCCTGTCTCCCAAGGCTGCTCTTACTGGCTTTGAACCGTTTATCTTTTGGCTAGTTGTTGAGCACTTAATGGTTTGTATACACTAAGCACTTCTCCATCAAGAGGAGAGTGGGTAAAGAGATAGTAGTATAGGAGCCCTGGTGGTGCTGTGGGATCAGCACGGAATTGGCAAGGTCGGCAGTTCAAACCCACCTCAGGAGAAAGATGATGCTGTCTGCTCCCATAAAGATTTAGTCTCAGAAACCCTATGCGGGGTGGATATGACTTGGAATTGACTTCATTAAAGTGGGTTTCGCTTGGGGTTTGGAGTACAGTCATATTATGAACTTTGTGCAGCAGTTCTTAAAACCTAAGTGACTGGTGTAGAAAGGTATACAGTAACCAAAAGCAAACAATTGAAAAACAACATTTACAGTGTTAATTGGAAGTTAAAATATAAACGTATATTTCTATCTAGAGAAAAGTCTAGGAAGACATGTTTCAATTTGATCATAGAGGTTGTCTCTAATAAGAGAAGAAGGCTGGAAGGGTGGTTAAGCAGGGCTTTCACTCCACCCTCCTGGAGCCCCTGCCCCACATCTCCCTGACCCCCCAGATAGTATGGAATTCCTGTTCCCAGGGTCACAGCTACGCTGCCCTGCTGGAATCTGGGGTAGGAAATCTGAGTGGCTTGTAAGTACCAACTTCCTGGTGTGGCACTGTAGAATGAGTACTGGACCGCAAGGTCGTTTTGAACTGCAAGGTCAGTGGTTGAAATCCACCAGCTGCTCCTCAGAAACTCTATAGGGATTGCTATCAGTCAGAACTGACTCAATGCATCAATCAACAATTAACAACACCCACTGATAGTAAAATTATTACTGCCATTTGCTAGCTCCCCATGAAGGGTTAGCATTACTACGTGCATCTCACTCTCAAAGTGACTTCACAGGGTGAGCGTCATAGCCGTACAATTAGCAGTGAAGAACTGTGGCGGGTCTGATATTTTACTCTGCTTGCCATAGGTGCTGGTAGAAGACTGGAGACTGCTGGATCAGAGGCACAGGCCTTGAGCCTTGAGTCATGTTGCATCAGTTCCTCTTGCCAAATCTCATAGGACCAGTTCAGAGTTGGGCTGTGTCACAGTTGAGGACACTCCCAATCTTAGCATCTGTCACAGGACACGATTAAATGTGAGAAACTCATGGAGAATTATCTCCCAACATTGACAGGCTCTGAGAAGTTGAGTCACTTCCATGAGGACACACAGCTAGTACATAGCTAATACAAAGCTAGTACATTGCATCATACAATCCGACTCCAAAGCCCTTGCTTTGTTCTAGCTGTCTCCAAATGAGGCTCTGGCTGAGCCTGGGAATCAAGCAACCACATATACAATACAACTTCAGAGGGGAAATTCTCTCCAACTGCTCAACACTGCAGAAGAAGTGTGGATAGAGCCTGTCTGTGGGTCAGGGACTAAGACTGCCCGCATGTACCTGCCCCACCCCATCCCACAGGATATGACCATCTGAGAAGGGAAAATTCCTCCCATGCTGCCCCTGGGTGATGTCACAGAGGAGCTGGAAATAAGCAATGAGCTTCTAGAGACGGGATAAATGTTATTTTCTTTTTGCAGAAGGAAAAAAAGTCATGTTGTTCCATACTTATTTCAATGTGAAATTTATTTATGGAATGAAAATAAATTTGGTTATGTTGCATTTCAGTGACCAGTCAGGAAATGGTCTGGGTTTGTTTTTGTCTCGTCAGCACACCCTGTCCCCCAGTGACCTAGTCTGATTTTTCAGAATTGGAGACTGGGTCTTTGGAGCCCACTAGTCCTGGTATGGAGTCCTGGTATGGTGCTGCAGGATAATGTGCTGGACTGCAAGGTCAGTTTGAGTTCCAAGGTTGGTGGTTCAAACCCACCAGTTGTTCCTTGGAAACCCTATATAAGGTCTCTGTGAGTCAGTGTTGACTCAACTGCCTTTATCAACAACAATCTTGGTACAGCGCTGTAGGATAAGCACTAGATCACAAGGTCGGGGTTCAACTCCACCTGTTGCTCCTCAGAAATCCTATACAGGGTTACTGTAAGTTGGAACTGACTCGACTGCACTTAACAACCAACAACAACAAGCTCTGTCAGTAAAATGAGCAGATGGGGTAAAGTTTGGCATTTTGGCTGCTCTAGTGCACATTCTCCTCATCTGCAAAATGGAGACACACATCCTTGTCTCACACCCTCCTCATAAATTTTTTTTAAAGCAACAAATAATTACAGCTTCTAACTTGGTCAGTTGCAAAGATTTGTATTATTAGCAGGTTCAGTCTGAGGGAAGAGGCTGAGGACAGTCCTCTCTGAGCGAGACCATTGTTTGGTAAGTCCCACCCAAATAAGACTCCCTTGCTGACTGGGAAGTTACAGGGTGGCGTGAAAGTGGGGAGCCCAGGGTGTGGCCCCACTGCCCACACTTTCCCTGGCTGCTGTGGAGACACCTATGGCAAGGCTGGTGCAGGTATCGACCCAGCACAACCAAAGGCAGTATTTGGATGAAAACTAGCACATCATCAGATTTATGGCCAAGCTAATAGAGCCCTAGCACTGGGCTGCTCACAGTAAGGTAAGTGGTTCAAACCTACCAGCCACTCTCAGAAATCCTAGACAGGGTCACAATGAGTCAGAACTGACTTGACATTACACAAAACAACAATAAAGATTAAGGAGCCCTGGTGGTGCCGTGGGTTAAGTGTTGGGCTGTGAACTAAAAGGTCAGTGGTTCGAACCCCCCAGTCACTCTGTGGGGAAAAGATGAGGCAATCTGCTTCTGTAAAGGTTTTCTGTCTTGGAAATCCTGGGGAGCAGCTCTGCTCTATCTGTAGAGTTGCTATGAATCAAAATCAACACAACAGCAGTGGGTTTGGTGGGGTAACCATGGCTCTCCTGGAACTCTTCCTGTTCGCTTGTCCTGCAAGACTCAGTCCAAAGCCCCTTCTCAAGAAGCCTTTCCTGACCTGCCTGTGGGGAGCAGGTCCCTGGAGCCCATACCTTGTGACTGTAAAGGTTTTCTGTCTTGGAAATCCTGTTCTATCTGTAGTGTTGCCTGGCACCTGGTGGGTGCTAAGTCATCATTGTTCACTTGGTCCTTCAGTGACGTATCACAAGGGTGTGAGGAGCATGTCCTGTATTCTCAAGACCTCTAAGAAGGGCTGGGACTCAGATTTTAATAGAGTCCAGTTGGGGCCAGACCCTTCCCCCAGAGGCACCAAGTGGCTGAATTGGTCCCACATAAGACCTCCACCTCACTCATTCATGGGCTCACCTCATCACCACCAGCCAGTGTTGGGAGGACCCTCAGGATACCGCATGGAGCCTGGAGAATCCTGCATGAGGTAAGAACGAAAACTGGTGGTCCAGAAAGTGGTGTGGAGGAGGCTTTGACTCTTGCGCCCTGAGGCCAAGGAGACTGGAGAAGGGAGACATGGGTACAAATCTCCCCCTTACATAGCTGAAGGCAGTATTTAGCTGAAAAATAGCATGCCTTCCTATTTGTACTGAAGCTAGTAGAGATTAAGAAGTCCTTGTGATGAAGTGGATTATGTGTTGGGTTGTGAATTGATAGGTCAGCTGTTCGAACCCACCAGCCAACCCACAGGAGAAATAAGGAGTTCTGTTTCTGTAAAGATTTACAGCCTTGGAATTCCTGTGAAGGGGTTCTACTCTATTCTATACGGTCATCATGAGTCACAATCAACACGATGGCAACGGTTTGGTTGGGTTGTTTTTTTGTTTGTTTGTTTGTCTTAAATAACTTGGCATTCTCTCCTGATATAGGAAATGCACATGAGCTATAGGTATGTGTACGTATTTGTTGTTGCTAAGTGCTGTCAAGTTGGTTCTGACTCACAGCGACCCTGTCGAGAGTTTTCAAAGAGCAGTTAATGAATTTGAACTGCCGATCTTGCATTTCAAACCCGACTTTCATCTAGTGCGTACACTACAGCACCACAATACTACATGTTGCAGTATTGAAGCACTATGGGTATTGTAGGCAGGACAATTGATGTACAAGGTAGACTCAAACTGCAGGACATTTAGAATTCTGGTTCCTTCTACTATAGGAACCCTTCCCACTCTTCATTCATCATGTCAGCCAACCAATCCCTAAAGCAAGCCTTGACACATTTCCAAATAGTCCACACTGAGAATCACTGCAATATTGAAACCTAGTACCATTTTTTCTTTCTTTTTTATAAAAGACCCTGTTGTGCGTAGGATGGGGGGTGGAAGGAAGCCAGCAGTCAAGATTGGGTGGAGTGAAGGGGGCGGGGGAGGAAGAACCAACTCCCTTTCTCCATCTTTGCAAGAATTCAAATGGGCACATGTTAGTGTTGTAATTACCAAAATTAAAGAGAAACTACGTTTGAAAGAAACCGATGAAAGAACAAAAGAAAGAACAGAAGGAAGAAAGAGGCAGGACGGAATGAAAGAAGGCAAGGATGGAGGGATAGTCGAAGAAGAGATGGAGTGGTAAAAGAAGGACATGAGGAGGGAAGGGAGGGAGGAAGTGCTCTAGAGACTGAAGCCCCCAACCCCTAAGGCAGCATGCCCTTTCCCCACAATGCAACAATATAGGGCAGACAGGGAGTAACACCTGCTGGCCACTTCCCTGGCCGCCTAGTGCCTGGCATCCTGCCTCCTGCCCAGCCAGCTGCCCAGCCACGCAAAAAAGTCCCTTTCTCTCTGCTGTTTGTGTTGGGGCCTGCCCACTTTTGGGGCAACCTCTAGACACCACTGCCAGGCACCAGAACAGGGCCTCTGCTCGTGGGTGAAGGGGTGGCTTTACGGACATGGTGATTTGTGGGCCAGTGTTCTGGGGCCCTGGAACCCAGCTGTTTCCACCCTCTTGCTCTTCCAGGAGGTAAACAGGATTTGAGCTGCCCTGTGAGTTTGCCTTTACCTCCTTCCTGCCGACCTCCACCGCAACCCTCAGCTTTGCTGGACCTTTGCTCCAGGAGTGAACACACAGCCCCTGTTCTTCCTCAGCCCACAACATAAATCACTACTCCTTGGCTGGGCAGCATAGTCAAATCCCCTGCTGCCTGCATCACAGGTACTATTGACACTTTGCCATACCCCAGCAAATCCGTGACAAGCAGTAAATAGGGGAGTGGGAGCCCCTGTCCAACACCACACTGAGGGAAGTTCCAATTCATGTATTTCTCACTTAGAAACATAGCATTTATTTCAACATTAAATAAATGCCTGGTTCCACAGAGGATACAATACTGCTACAAGGACACATAGACTTTGTTGCTATTAATTGTCTTTGAGTTGATCCCAGTTCATGGCAACATTAGGAACAATAGAACAAAACGTAGTTCTGCCCATTTGACCTAGCTCTAGCTTTGATGGCTTGATGATCAGATGCGACTTGTTGTTGTTGTTGTTGTTGTT
>NW_006409828.1:18649-22178 GCF_000296735.1 Chrysochloris asiatica | reverse complement strand
TGGAAATGTTGCACTACTCTGCCATGTAGCTAGCTCTCTGTATATGGAGATTTTGGACTCATCTGCCATGTAGCTAGCTCTCTGTATATAGACAAGTTGGACTTATGTGCCTTATAGCTAGAACTGTGTATATGGAAATGTTGTACTACCCTGCCATGTAGCTAGCTGTCTATATATGAACATTTTGGCTCATCTGGCATGAAGCTAGCTCTCTGTACATGGATATGTCTGACTGATCTTCCAAGTAGGTAACTCTCTGTATATGAACATATTGGTCTTGTCTACCATATAGCTAGCTCTCAGTATATGGACATGGTGGACACATCTGTCATATACCTGGTAATCTTTATATGAACATTTGGACTAGTCTGCCATGTAGCTAGCTCTCAGTATATGAACATTTTGGACTCATCTGCCATGTAGCTTGAACACTGAATATAGAAATTTCCAGTACTCTGCCATGTAGTTTGATCTCTCTATATGGACATTTTGGACTCGTCTGCCATGTAGCTAACTCTCTGTGCATCAATATTCTGGACTGATCTGCCATGTAGGTAGCTCTCAGTCATGGACACATTGGACACAACTGCCATGTAGCTAGAACTCTATATATGGAAATTTTGCAATACACTGCCATGTAGCTATCTCTCTCTATGTGGACATTTTAGACTCGTCTAACATGTAGCTAGCTGTCTGTTTATGGACATGTTGGACTCTTCTGGCAAGTAGCTAGCTCTCAGAATATGGAGACGTTGGACACATCAGTCATGTAGCTAGAACACTGTATAGGGAAATGTTGCACTACCCTTCCATGTAGCTACCTCTCAGTGTACGAACATATTGGACTTGTCTGCCAAGTAGCTAGCTCTCAGTATATAGACATGTTGGACACTTACTTATGCCATGTAGCTAGTATCCTGCATATGGGCATGTTGCACTACTCGGCCAGGTAGTTAGTTCTCTGTATAGAGAAAAGTTGGACTCATCTGCCTTTTAGGTAGAACTCTGTATTTGGAAATTTTACAATACCCTGCCATGTAGTTAGCTCTCTGTATATGGATATTTTGAACTTGTCTGTCATGTGCTAGCTCTCGGTATATGGACACGTTGGACATATCTGTCATGTAGCTAGTACTCATTATATGGACATGTTGTACTACTCTCCCATCTACCTAGCTCTCAGTATATGAACAATTTGAATTCATGTGCCTTGTGCCTTGGACTCTGTATATGGAAATGATGCACTACTCTGCCATGTAGATAGCTCTTTGTATATGGACATTTTGGACTCATCTGCCATGTAGCTAGAACTCTGTATATGGAAATATTGCACCACTCTTCCATGTAGCTAGCTCTCAGTAAATGAACACTTTGAACTCATATGCCATGTTGCTTGAACTCTGTGTATGGAAATGATGCACTACTCTGCCATGTAACTAGCTCTCTGCATATGGATATTTTGGTGTCGTCTGACATGGAGCTAGATCTCTGTGCTTGGTTATTTTGGACTGATCTGTAGTTAGGTCCCAGTATATGTACACATTGGACACATCTGCCTTGTTGTATGGAACTGTTGCACTACCCTACCATGTAGCTAGCTTTCTGTATATGGACATTTTGAACTTGTCTGCCATGTAGCTAGCTCTCTGTACATGACAATCTTGTACTGATCTGCCAAGTAGGTAGCTCTCTGTATATGAGCATATTGGACTTGTCTGCCATGTAGTTCACTCTCAGTATATTTACACATTGGATACATCTGCCATGTAGCTAGTACCCTGTGTAAGGACATGTTGGACTGATCTGCCATGTAGGTGGCTCTCAGTATATGGAAACGTTGGACATATCTGCCATGTAGCTAGAACTCTGTATATGGAAATGTTGCACTGCTCTGCCATTTAGCTAGCACTCTGTATATACCCAAGTTGGACTCATCTGCCTTGTAGCTAGAACTCTGTATATGGAAATGTTTCCACTACGCTGCCATGTAACTAGCTGTCTGTGCATAGACAATTTGAAGTCATCTGCCTTGTAGCTACAACACTGTATATGGAAATGTTGTACTACCCTGCCATGTAGCTAGATCTCTGTGTATGGACATTTTGGACTCGTCTGCCAAATAGGTAGCTCTCTTTATATGAACATATTGGATTTGTCTGCCATGTAGCTAGCTCTCAGTATATAGACAACTTTGACACAACTGCCTTGTACTAGAACTCTGTATATGGAAATGTTGCACTACTCTGCCATGTAGCTAGGTTTATGTATATGGACATTTTGGACTCATCTACCATGTAGCTAGAACTCTGTATATGGAAAAGGTTCACTACTCTTCCATGTAGCTAGCACTCTGTATATAGACAAGTTGAACTCACCTGCCTTGTAGCTAGAACTCTGTATATGGAAATGTTGCACTACCCTGCCATGTAGCTAGCTCTCTGTATTTGGAAATGTTGGACTAGTCTGCCATGTAGCTAGCTCTCTGTACATGGATATGTTGGACTCTTCTGCCAAATAGTTAGCTCCATGTATATGAACATATTGGACTTGTCTGACTTGTATCTAGCTCTCAGTGTATGGACAAGTTAGACACATCTGCCATGTAGCTAGAACTCTGTATATGGAAATATTGCACCACTCTTCCATGTAGCTAGCTCTCAGGATATGAACACTTTGGACTCATATGCCATGTAGCTTGAACTCTGTGTATGGAAATGATGCACTACTCTGCCATGTAACTAGCTCTCTGCATATGGATATTTTGGTGTCGTCTGACATGGAGCTAGATCTCTGTGCTTGGATATTTTTGACTGATCTGTAGTTAGGTCCGAATATATGTACACATTGGACACATCTGTCTTGTTGCTAGAACTCTGTGTATGGACATTTTGAACTTGTCTGCCATGTAGCTAGCTCTCTGTACATGACAATCTTGGACTGATCTGCCAAGTAGGTAGCTCTCTGTATATGAGCATATTGGACTTGTCTGCCATGTAGTTCGCTCTCAGTATATTTACACATTGGATACATCTGCCATGTAGCTAGTACCCTGTGTATGGACTTGTTGGACTGATCTGCCATGTAGGTGGCTCTCAGTATATGGTAACGTTGGACATATCTGCCATGTAGCTAGAACTCTGTATATGGAAATGTTGCACTGCTCTGCCATTTAGCTAGCACTCTGTATATACACAAGTTGGACTCATCTGCCTTGTAGCTAGAACTCTGTATATGGAAATGTTTCCACTACGCTGCCATGTAACTAGCTGTCTGTGTATAGACAATTTGAAGTCATCTGCCTTGTAGCTACAACACTGTATATGGAAATGTTGTACTACCCTGCCATGTAGCTAGCTCTCTGTGTATGGACATTTTGGACTCGTCTGCCAAATAGGTAGCTCTCTTTATATGAACATATTGGACTTGTCTGCCATGTAGCTAGCTCTCAGTATATAGACAACTTTGACACAACTACCTTGTACTAGAACTCTGTATATGGAAATGTTGCACTACTCTGCCATGTAGCTAG
>NW_006409828.1:15650-17134 GCF_000296735.1 Chrysochloris asiatica | reverse complement strand
TGCCATGTAGCTAGCTCTCAGTATATGCACAGGATGGACACATCTGCCATGTAGTTAGTACTCTTTACATGGACATGTTGGACTACTCTGTGATGTAGCTAGCTCTCAGTATGTGAACACTGTGGATTTATGTGCCATGTAGCTTGAACTCTGTATATGGAAATGTCGCACTACTCTGCCATGTAGCTAGCTCTCTGTATATAGACAAGTAGGACTCATTTTCCTTGAAGCTAGAACTGTGAAATGTGGTACTACCCTGGCATGTAGCTAGCTCTCTGTACATGGATATGTTGGACTGTTCTGCCAAGTAGGTAGCTACCTGTATATGAACATATGGGACTTTTTTGCCTTGTATTTAGCTCTCAGTATATGGACATGTTAGACACATCTGCCATGTAGCTAGAACTCTGTATATGGAAATGTTGCACTACTCATCCATGAAGTTAGTTCTCAGTTTTTGAACACTTTGGACTCATATGCCATGTCGCTTGAACTCTGAATATGGAAAAGATGCACTACTCTGCTATGTAGCTAGCTCTCAGCTTATACACAACTTGGAATCATCTGCCTTGTAGCTAGAACTCTGTATATGGAAATGTTGCACTACTTTGCCATGTAGCTATCTCTCAGTATATACACAAGTTGGACTCATGTGCCTTGTAGCTAGAACTCTATATATGGAAATGTTGCACTACTCTGCCATGTAGCTAGCTCACAGTATATGAACACTTTGGACTCATCTGCCATGTAGCATGAACTATGTCCAAGGAAATGATGCACTACACTTCCATGTAGCTAGCTCTCTTCAAACAGACATTTTGGACTCGTCTGACATGTAGCTAGCTCTCTGTGCATGGATATTTTGAACTGATCTTCCATGTAGTTAGCTCTCAACATATGGACACGTTGGACACATCTGCCATGTGGCTAGAACTCTGTATATGGAAATGTTGCCCTATGCTGTCATGTAGCTAACTCTCTGTATATGAACATTTTGGACCTGTCTTCCATGAAGCTAGCTCTCTGTTCATGGATATGTTGGACTGATATGCCAAGTAGGTAGCTCTGTGTATATGAACATATTGGACTTGCCTGCCGTGTAGCTAGCTCTCAGTATATGGACATGTTGGACTCATCTGCCTAGAAACTAGTACCCTTTATATGGACATGATGGCTATTCTGCCATGTAGCTAGCTCTCAGTATATGGACACGTTTAGCACATCTGCCATGTAGCTAGAACTCTGTATATGGAAATGTTACACTACTCTGCCATGTAACTAGTTCTCTGTATATGGACATTTTGGACTCATTGGTCATGTTGCTAGCTCTCTGTACATGGATATGTTGGACTGATCTTCCAAATAGTGAGCTCTCTGCACACGAACAATTTGGACTTCTCTGCCATGTAGCTAGCTCTCAATATATGGAAATGTTGGACTCATTAGCCAGGTAGGTAGTACTCTTTATATGGACATTTTGGACT
>NW_006409828.1:13115-14235 GCF_000296735.1 Chrysochloris asiatica | reverse complement strand
CAGGTAGCTAGTACTCTTTATATGGACATATTCGACTACTCTGCCAAGTAGCTAGCTCTCAGTACATGGACATGTTGGACTCTTTATCCAGGTAGCTAGTACTTTTTATATGGACATGTTGGAGTACTCTGCCATGTAACTAGCTCTCAATATATGAACACTTTGGACTCATCTGCCATGTAGTTTGAACTCTGTATGTGGAAATGATGCACTACACTGCTATCTAGCTATCTCTGTGTATATGGACATTTAGGACTCGTCTGACATGTAGCTAGCTCTCTGTGAATGGATATTTTGGACTGATCTGCCATGTAGGTAGCTCTCAGTATATGGACACATTGGACACATCGGCCATGTAGCTAGAATTCATATATGGAAATGTTGCTCTACCCTGCAATGTAGCTAGCTCTCTGTATATAGACATTTTACACTCATCTTCCTTGTAACTAGAACTCATTATATGGAAATGTTGCACTACTCATCCATGCAGCTAGATCTCTGTATATTTACATTTTGGACTCGTCTGCCATGTACTTAGCTCTCTGTACATGGATATGTTGAACTGATCTGCCAAGTAGGTAACTCTCTGGATATGAACATATAAGACGTGTCTGCCATATAGCTTGCTCTCAGTATACAGACACGTTGGACTCATTAGCCAGGAGCTAGTACCCTGTACATGGATATATTGGACTACTCTGCCATGCAGCTAGCTCTCTGTATATGGACGTTTTTCACGTGTCTACCAAGTAGCTAACTATCAGTATGTGGACATTTGGGACTTAATTGACAAGCTAGTTCTTTGTACATGGATATGTTTAATTGATCTGCCAAGTAGTTAGCTCCCTGTATATGAACATATTGGACTTGTCTGACTTGTATCTAGCTCTCAGTGTATGGACACGTTGGACACATCTGCCATGTAGCTAGAACTCTGTATATGGAAATATTGCACCACTCTTCCATGTAGCTAGCTCTCAGGATATGAACACTTTGGACTCATATGCCATGTAGCTTGAACTCTGTGTATGGAAATGATGCACTACTCTGCCATGTAACTAGCTCTCTGCATATGGATATTTTGGTGTCGTCTGACATGGAGCTAGATCTCTGTGCTTGG
>NW_006409828.1:9764-10829 GCF_000296735.1 Chrysochloris asiatica | reverse complement strand
ACTCTGCCATGTAGCTAGCCCTCAGTATAGGAACACATTAGACTCATCTGTCATGTAGCTTGAATTCTGTATATGGAAATGATGCACTACACTGCCATGTAGCTAGCTCTCTGTATATGGACATTTTGGACTCATCTGGCATATAGGTAGCTCTCTGTGCTAGGATATTTTGGAATGATCTCCCATGTAGGTAGCTGTCAGTATATGAACACATTGGATTCATCTGCCATGTAGCTTGAACTCTGTATATGGAAATTGTGCACTGCTAAGTCACATAGCTAGCTCTCTCTATATGCACATTTTGTCCTCATCTGCCATGTAGCGAGCTCTCTCTGCATGGATATTTTGGACTGATCTGTTATGTAGGTAGCTCTCTGTACTTGGATATGTTGGACTGATGTGCCTAGTAGTAGCTCTCTGTATATGAACATATTGGACTTATGTGCCATGTAGACAATATATAGACAAGTTGGACTCTTCTGCCTTGTAAGTAGAATTCTGTATATGGAAATGTTGCAGTACACTGCCATGAAGCTAGCTGTCTGTATATGGACATTTTGAACTTGTCTGCCATGAAGCTAGCTCACTGAACATCAATAGGTTGAACTGATCTGCCAAGTAGGTAGCTCTCTGTATATGAACTTATTGGAATTGTCTGCCATGTAGCGAGGTCTCAGTATATGAACATGATGGACTTATCTGCCATGTGGCTAGTACCTTGTATATGGACCTGATGGACTTATCTGCCACGTAGGTTGCTCTCAATATATGGACACGTTGGACACATCTGCCATGTAGCTAGAACTCTGTATATGGAAATGTTGCACTACTCTTCCATATAGCTAGCTCTCTGTATATGGACATTGTGGACTCGTCTGACATGTAGATAGCTCTCTGTACATGGATATGTTGGACTGATCTGACAAGTAGGTAGCTCTCTGTATATGAACATAAGGGACTTGTCTGCCTTGTACCTAGCTCTCAGTATATGGACATGTTGCACTCAACTGTCATGTAACTAGTACTCTGTAAAAGGACAAGTTGCACTACTCTGCCTTGTAGCTA
>NW_006409828.1:3290-8447 GCF_000296735.1 Chrysochloris asiatica | reverse complement strand
CTAGAACTCTGTATATGGAAATGTTGCACTACCCTGCCATGCACCTAGCTCTCTATATATGGACATCTTGGACTCGTCTGACATGTAGCTAGCTCTCTGTGCATGGATATATTGGACTACTCTGCCATGTAGCTAGTTCTCAGTATATGAAAAAGTTCGATATGTTGCACTACCCTGCCATGTAGCTAGCTTTCTATATATGGACATTTTGGACTCGTCTGCCATGTAGCTAGCTCTCTCTGAAAGGACATTTTGGACTGATATGCCATGTAGGTAGTTCTCTGTAGGTGAACATAATGGACTTGGCTGCCAGTATATGGATATGTTGGACTCAACTACTATGTAGCTAGTACCCTGTATATGGACATGATGCACTACTCTGCCATGCAGCTAGCTGTGTGTATATAGACAAGTTGGACTCATTTGCCTTGTAGTTTGAACTCTGTATATGGAAATGTTGCACTACCCTGCCATGTAGCTAGCTCTCTGTATATGGACATTTTGGACTCATCTGACTTTGGTCTTGTCTACTTTGGTCTTGTCTACCATTTAGCTAGCTCTCTATACATGGATACGTTGGATTGATCAGCCATGTAGGTAGCTCTCTGTATATGAACATGTTGGATTTGTCTGCCATGTAGCTAGCTCTCAGTAAATGAACATGTTGGACTCATCTGCCTTCTAGCCAGAACTCCGTATATGGAAATATTGCACTAGTCTGCCATGTAGCCACTTTGGATACTTTGGATACTTTGGTCTTGTCTACCATTTAGCTAGCTCTCTATACATGGATACGTTGGATTGATCAGCCATGTAGCTAGCTCTCATTATATGAACATGTTGGACTCATTTGCCTTCTAGCCAGAACTCCGTATATGGAAATATTCCACTAGTCTGCCATGTAGCCAGCTCTCTGTATATAGACAAGTTGGACTCATATGCCTTTAAGCTAGAACTCTATATAAGCAAATGTTGCACTACACTGCCATGTAGCTAGCTCTCTGTATATGGAGTTTTGGGACACATCTGCCATGTAGCTAGCTCTCTGTACATGGATATGTTCGACTAATCTGACAAGTAGTTAGCTCTCTGTATATGAACATATATACTTGTCTACCATGTAGGTAGCTCTCAGTATATGGACATGTTGGACTCATCTACTATGTAGCTAGTACCCTGTTTATGGACATGTTGCACTACTCTGCCATGTAGCTAGCTGTCTGTATATAGACAAGTTGGACTCATCTGCCTTGTAGTTTGAAATCTGTATATGGAAATGTTGCACTACCCTGCCATGTAGCTTGCTCTCTGTATATGGACATTTTGGACTTGTCTGACATGTAGCTTGCTCGCTTTGCATAGATATTTCGGACTGATCTGCAATGTAGGCAGCTCTCAGTATAAGTACACATTGGACATATCTGCCATGTAGCTAGAACTTTGTATATTTAAATGTTGCACTACCCTGCCATGTAGCTAGCTCTCTGTATACGGAGTTTTTGGACACATCTGCCATGTAGCTAGCTCTCTGTACATGGATATGTTCAACTAATCTGACAAGTAGTTAGCTCTCTGTATATGAACTTATGTACTTGTCTAACATGTAGGTACCTCTCAGTATATGGACATGTTGGACTCATCTACTATGTAGCTAGTACCCTGTACATGGAAATGTTGCACTACCCTGCCATGTAGCTTGCTCTCTGTATATGGACATTTTGGACTCATCTGACATGTAGCTTGCTTGCTTTGCATAGATATTTAGTACTGATCTGCCATGTAGGTAGCTCTCAGTATAAGAACACGTTGGACATATCTGCCATGTAGCTAGAACTTTGTATATTTAAATGTTGCACTACTCTGCCATGTAGCTAGCTATCTTTATATGGGACATTTTGTACTCGTCTGCCATGTAGCTAGCTGTTTGTAAATGGACATGTTTGACTGGTCTGCCAAGTAGGTAGCTCTCTTTATATGAACATAATGGACTTGACTGCCATGTAGCTAGCTCTCAGTATATGGACATGTTGGACTCATCTGCTATGTAATTAGTACTCTGTATATGGACATCTTGCACTACTCTGCCATGTATATAGACAAGTTGGACTCATCTGCCTTGTAGCTAGAACTCTGCATATGGAAATGTTGTACTACCCTGCCATGTAGCTAGCTCTCTGTTTATAGACAAGTTGGATTCTTCTGCCTTGAAACAGGAACTCTGTATATGGAAATGTTGCACTGACCTGCCATGTTCCTAGCTCTCATTATATGGACATGGTGAACTCATTAGACAGGTAGCTAATACTCTTTATATGGACATGTTGGACTACTGTGCCATGTAGCTAACTCTCAGTACATGAACACTTTGGACTCATCTGCCATGTAGCTTGAACTCTGTATATGGAAATGCTCTACTCAGCCATGTAGCTAGCTCTCTATATATGGACAGTTTGGACTCATCTGACATGTAGCTACCTATCTCTGCATGGATATTTTGGACTGCTCTGCCATGTAGCAAGCTCTCAATTTATGGACACTTCGGACTCATCTGCCATTTAGCTAGCTCTCTGCATATAGACAAGTTGGACTCATCTGCCTTGAAATTAAGCACTGTATAAGGAAATGTTGCACTGTCCTGCCTTGTAGCTAGCTGTCAGTATATGGACATGTTGGTCTCATTAGACAGGTAGCTAGTACTCTTTATATGGACATGTTGTACTAGTCTGCCATGTAGATAGCTCTCAGTATATGAACATTTTGGACTCATCTGCCATGTAGCTTGAACTCTGTATATGGAAATGATGCACTATTCAGCCATGTAGCTAGCTCTCTGTTTATGGACATTTTGGACTCATCTGACATGTAGCTAGCTATCTCTGCATGGATATTTTGGACTACTCTGCCATGTAGCTAGCTCTCAATTTATGGACACTTTGGACTCATCTGACATGTAGCTAGTTCTCTGTACATGGACATGTTGGACTCATCTGCATTGTAGCCAGACCTCCGTATATGGAAATGTTGCACTACCCTGCCATGTAGCCAGCTCTCTGTATGTAGACATGTTGGACTCAGCTGCCTTTTATCTAGAACTCTGTGTATGCAAATGTTGCACTACCCTTCCATGTAGCTAGCTCTCTGTACATGGACTTTTTTGGACTCATCTGCCACGTAGCTAGCTCTCTGTAAATGGATATGTTCGAGTAATCTGACAAGTAGTCAGCTCTCTGTATATGAACATATGGGACTTTTCTGCCTTGTAGCTAGCTCTCAGTATATGAACATGTTGGACTCAACTGCCATGTAGCTAGTACTCAGTATAAGGCAAGTTGCACTACTCTGCCATGTAGATAGCTCTCTGTATGTTGACTAGTTGGACTCATCTGCTCTGTAGCTAAAACTCTGTATATGGAAATGATGCACTCCCTTGCCATGTAGCTAGCTCTCTGTATATGAACATTTTGGAGTCATCAGACATGTTGCTAGCTCTCTGTGTATGAATATTTTGGAATACTCTGCCATGTAGCTAGCTCTCAGTATATGGACAAGTTGGACTAATCTTCCATGTAGCTCGAATTTTGCATAGGGAAATGTTGGAATAATCTGCCATGTAGGTAGCTATCAGTATATGGACACGTTGGACACATCTGCCATGTAGCTAGAACTCTGTATATGGAAATGTTGCACTACTCTGCCATGTAGCTAGCTTTCTATATATATTGACATTTTGGATTTGTCTGCCATGTAGCTAATTCTCTGTAAATGGATATGTTGGACAGATCTGCAAAGTAGGTAGCTCTCAGTATATGAGCATATTGAACTCGTCTGACATGTAGCTAGCTCTCCATATATAGATATTTTGGACACATCTGCCATGAAGCTAGAATTCTGTATATGGAAATGTTGCACTACAATGCCCTGTAGCTAGTTCTCTGTAAATGGACACTTTGGACTCGTCTGCCATACACCTGGCTCTCTGTACATGGATATGTTGGAGTGACCTGCCAAATAGGTACCTCTCTGTATATGAACACATTGGACTATTCTTCCATGTAGTTAGCTATCAGTATATGGACATGTTGTACTCGTCTGCTGTGTAGCTAGTACCTTGTTTATGGACATGTTGGACTGATCTGCCATGTAGGTAGCTCTCAGTACATGAACATGTACATATCTGCCATATAGGCAGAACTCTGTATATGGAAATGTTGCACTACACTGCCTTGTAGCTAGCTCTCTGTATATGAACATATTTGACTTGTCTGCCATGTAGCTAGCTCTCAGTATATGGACATGGAGGACACATCTCCAAGTAGCTAGTACCCTGTATATGGACATGTTGGACTATTCTGTAATGTAGCTAGCTCTCAGCATATGAACACTTTGGCATCATCTGCCATATAGCTTGGACTTTGTATATGGACATTTTGCACTACACTTCCATATAGGTATGTCTCTGTATATGGACATTTTGGACTCTTCTGACATGCAGCTGGCTCTCAGAGCATGGATATTTTTGACTACTCAGCCATGTAGGTAGCTCTCAATATATGGACATGTTGGACTTATAAGCCATGTAGCTAGTACCCTGTATATGGACATGTTGGACTACTCTGCCATGTAGCTTACTCTCTGTATATGGAAATTTTGGACTCTTCTGCCATGGAGCTTGCTGTCTGTACATGGATATGTTGGTCTGATCTGCCAAGTAGGTAGCTCTCTGTGTATGAACATATTGGACTTGTCTGACATGTAGCTAGCTCTCAGTATATGGACATGTTGGATTCATCAGCCATGTAGTTTGTACCCTGTATATGGACATATTGGACTTGTCTTCCGTGTAGCTAGCACTCAGTTAATGGACACGTTGGACACATCTGCCATGTAGCTTGTACACTGTATATGGAAATGTTGCTCTACCCTGCCCTGCAGCTAGCTCTCTGTAAATGAACATACAGGACTTTTCTGCCATGTAGCTAGTTATCAGTATATGGACCTGTTGGACTCATCTGCCATTTAACTAGTACTCTTTATATTGAAATATTGAATTACCCTGCAGTGTAGCTTGTTGTTGTTGTTGTTAAGTGCCGTCGAGTCGGTTCCGACCCATAGCGACCCTGTACAGGGTTTCCAAGGGTGTAAATCTTTACGGGAGTA
>NW_006409828.1:0-1500 GCF_000296735.1 Chrysochloris asiatica | reverse complement strand
CTAGCTCTCGGTGTATAGACAAGTTAGACTAATCTGCCTTGTAGCTAGAACTCTGTATATGGAAATCTTGCACTACCCTGCCATATAGCTAGCTCTCTGTATATAGACAAGTTGGACTCATCTGCCTTGAAACTAGAACTCTGTATATGGAAATGTTGCACTACCCTGCCCTGTATATGGAAATTTTGGACTCGTCTGATATGTAGCTAACTCTCACTATATGGACATGTTGGAGTCATTAGACAGGTAGTTAGTACTCTTTATATGGATATGTAGGACAACTCTACCATGTAACTAGCTCTCAATATATGAACACTTTGGACTCATCTACCATGTAGCTTGAACTCTGTATATGGAAATGATGCACTACTCACCCATGTAGATAGCTCTCTGTATATAGACATTTTGGACTCGTCTGACATATAGCTAGCTATCTCTGCATGGATATTTTGGACTACTCTGCCATGTAGCAAGCTCTCAATTTATGGACACTTTGGACTTGTCTGCCAAGTAGCTAGTCTCTGTACATGGATATGTTGGAATGATCTGCCATGTAGCTATCTTTCAGTATATGAACACTTTAAACTCATCTACCATGTAGCTTGAATTCTGTATATGGATATGATGCACTACTCTGACATGTAGCTAGTTTTCTGTATATAGACAAGTTGGGCTCATCTTTCTTGTAGCTAGTACACTGTATATGGACATTTGGATTAGTCTGCCATGTAGCTAGCTCTTTGTATATGGACATTTTGGACACATCTGCTATGTAGCAAGAACTCTGTATATGGAAATGATGCACTACCCTGCGATGTAGCTAGCTCTCATTATATGAACATGTTAAACTCATTAGACAGCTAGCTAGTACTCTTTATATGGACATGTTGTACTACTCTGACATGCAGAAAGCTCTCAGTATTTGAACATATTGGACTTGTCTGCCATGTAGCTAGCTCCCTGTGCATGGATAAGTTGGATTGATGAGCCATGTAGGTATCTCTCTGTACATGAACATATTGGACTTGTCTGCCACCTAGCTAGCTCTCAGTATATGGACATGTTGGACTCATCTGCCTTGTATCCCCAACTCCGTATACGGAAATGTTGCACTGCCCTGCCATGCAGCTAGCTCTCTGCATATAGACAAGTTGGACTCATCTGCCTTTTAGCTTGAACTCTGTATATGGAAATGTTTCACTACCCTGCCATGTAGCTAGCTCTCTGTATATGAACATTTTGGATTCTTCTGCCATGTAGATAGTTCTCTGTACATGGATATGTTGGACTAATCTGATAAGTAGTTAGCTCTCTGTATATGAACATATGGGACTTGTCTGCCTGGTAGCTAGCTCTCAGTATATGGACATGTTGGACTCCACTGTCATGTAGCTAGTACTCTGTATAAGGACAAGTTGCACTACTCTGCCATGTAGCTAGCTCTCAGTATATGAACACTTTGAATTCATCTGCCATTTAGCTTGAAATCTATATATGGAA
>NW_006409827.1:23017-23963 GCF_000296735.1 Chrysochloris asiatica | reverse complement strand
GTTGGACTGATCTGCCATGTAGGTAGCTGTCTATATATGGACATGTTGGATTCATCAGCCATGTACCCAGCTCTCTCTGTATGAACATGTTGCACTCATTAGCCTTGTTGCTAGTCCTCTCTATATACACATGATTGACTGATGTGCCATGTAGCTATCTCTCAGTATATGGACATGTTGGACTCATCTATCATGTAATAGCTCTCTATATATGGACATGTAGTACTACTCTGTCATGTAACTAGCGCTCAGTATATGGACAATTTGGACTCATCTGAAATGTAGCTAGTACTCAGTGTATGGACAGGTTGGACTTCTTTGCCATGTAGCTAGCTATAAATATATGGAGACATTGCACTCCTCTGCCATGTAGCTAGAACACTGTATATGGAAATGTTACACTACTCTACCATGTAGCTAGCTCTCTGTATGTGGATATTTTGGACATGTCTGCCATGAAGCTAGGTCTCTGTGAATAGGTAAGTTGGACTCATCTGCCATGTAAGTAGCTCACTGTGTATGAACATGTTGGAATTGTCTGCCATGTAGCTAACTCACAGTATATGGATATGTTTAACTCATCAGGCCTGTAGTCAACTCTCTCTGTATGAACATGCTGGACTCATCTGCCTTGTAACTAGTACTGTGTATATGGACATGTTGGACTACTCTGCCATGTAGCTAGCCCTCAGGATAAGGACACGTTGGACTCATCTGCCATGTAGCTAGACCTCTGTATATTGAAATGTTGCACTACTCTGCCATGTAGCTATCTCTCTGCATATGAACATTTTGGACTCATCCTCCATGAAGCTAGCTCTCTGTGCATGAATATGTTAGACTGATCTGCCATGTAGCTAGTACTCCCTATATGGACAAGTTGGACCACTCTGCCATGTAGGTAGCTTTCAGTATATGGACATGTTGTACTCATCAGCCATGTAGT
>NW_006409827.1:21572-22887 GCF_000296735.1 Chrysochloris asiatica | reverse complement strand
ATGTCATGTAGTTAATTCTCAGGGAACAGTCATGTTGCACTTATTTGCCATCTAGCTACTACTCTGTATAGGGAGATGTTGGAGTACTCTGTCGTGTAGCAATCACCCAGTATATGGACATGTAGGACTCATCTGCCATATAGCTACAACTCTGTATATGGAAATGTTGCACTACTCTCTCATGTAGCTAGCTCTCTGTTTAAGGACATTTTGGAGTTGTCTGCCATATAGGTAGCTCTCTGTACATGGATATGTTGGACAGATCTGGCATATAGGTAGCTCTCTGTATATGAACATATTCGACTAGTCTGACATGAAGCTAGTTCTCTGTATATGGACATGTTGTATTCATCATCCATGTAGCCAGGTCTCTCTGTATGAACATGTTGGATTCATCTGCCTTGTAGCTACCCCTCTATATATACACATGTTGGACTCATCTTCCATGTAGCTAACTCTCAGTATATGGACATGATGGAATCATCTGCTTTATAGCTAGTACTATGTATATGGACATATTGGACTACTCTGCCATGTAGCTTGCTCTCAGGATATGGACACGTTGGACTCACCAACCATGTAACTAGATCTGTGTATATGGAAATGACGCACTACTCTGCCTTATAGCTAGCTCTCTGTATACGGACATTTTGGACTCTTCTTCTACGAAGCTAGCTCTCTATGCATGAATATGTTGGACTGATCTGCCATGTCGCCTGCTCTCTGTATGAACATGATGGACTCATCTGCCTTGTAGCTAGTCCTCTATATATACACATGTTGGACTCATCTTACATGTAGCTAACTCTCAGTATATGGACATGTTGGACTCAACTGCCATGTAGCTAGTACTCTGTATATGAAAATGTTGCACTATTCTGCCATGTAGCTAGCTCTCTGTATATGGACATATTGGACTTCTCTGCCATGTAGCTAGCTCTCTGTGCATGCATATTTTGGACTGATCTGCCATGTTTGTAGCTCTCTGTATATACACATATTGTACTTGTCTGCCATGTAGCTAGCTCTCTGTATATGGGCATGTTTGACACATCAGCCATTTTGTCAGCTTTCTCTGTATGAACATGTTGGACTCAACTTCCTTGCAGCTATTCCTCTATATATAAACATTTTGGACTCATCTGCCATGTACCTAACTCTCAGTATATGGACATGTTGGACTACTCTGCCATGTAGCTAGCTCAGGACATGGACAAGTTGAACTCATCTGCCATGTAGCTATACCTCTGTATATGGAAATGTTGCACTACTCTGCCATGTAGCTAGCTCTCTCTATATGGATATTTTGGACTCG
>NW_006409827.1:20492-21472 GCF_000296735.1 Chrysochloris asiatica | reverse complement strand
ACTCATCTGCCTTGTAGCTAGTCCTCTATATATACACTTGTTGGAATCATCTCTCATGTAGCTAACTTTCAGTGTACAGACATGTTGGAGTCATCTACCATGTAGATATTACTCTGTATAGGGACATTTTGGGCTACTCTGTATATGGAAAAGTTGCACTACTCTGCCGTGTATCTAGATCTCTCTATATGGACACGTTGGAATCATCTGCAATGTAGCTAGTACCCTGTATATGGAAATGTTGTACTACTATTCCATGTATCCAGCTCTCTGTATATGGATATATTGGCCTCGTCTGTCATGTAGCTAGATCTCTGTTCTTGGATATGTTGCCATGATCAGTCATGTAGGCAGCTCTGTATATATGAGGATATTGGACTTGTCTGGACATGTTGGGCTCAACAGCCATGTAGCCAGCTCTCTGTGTATGTGCATGTTGGACTCATCTGCCTTGTAGCTAGCCCTCAAAATATACACATGTTGTATTCATTTACCATGTAGCTAGCTCTAAGAATAAGACATGTTGAAATCATCAGCCATGTAGCCAGCTCTCTGTTATGAACATGTTGGACTCATCTGCCATGTAGCTAGATCCCTGTATATGGAAATGTTGCACTACTCTGCCAAGTAGCAAGCTCCCTGTATATGGAAAAATTGGACTCATCTGCCATGTAGCTAGAACTCTGTAAATTGAAATGTTGCAGTACACTGTCTTGTAGCTTTCTCTCTATATATGTACATATTAGACTCGTCTGCAATTTAGCTAGCTCTCTTTACATGGATGTGTTGCACTAATCTGTCTTTGAGGTGTGTCTCTGTAAATCAACATATTAGACTTGTCTGGTATGTAACTAGCTCTCTGTATATCGACATGTTGAACTCATCAGCCATGTAGCCATCTCTCTCTGTATGAACATGTTGGACTCATCTGCTTTTCAACGAGCCCTGTAAATATAAACATGTTGGAGTCATCTGCCATG
>NW_006409827.1:19587-20161 GCF_000296735.1 Chrysochloris asiatica | reverse complement strand
TTGGATTCATCTGCCATGTTGCTAGCTCTCAGTATATGGACACGTTTGACTCATCTACCATATAGATAGAACTCTGTATATGGAAATGTTGCACTACTCTGCCATGTTGCTAGCTCTCTGTAAATGGATACCTTGGACTTATATTCCATGTAGCTAGAACTCTGTATATGGAAACATTGCACTACTCAGTCATGTAGCTATCTCTCTATATATGTACATTTTAGACTCATCTGGCATTTATCTAGCTCTCTTTACATGGATACGTTGTGCTAATCTTCCATGTAGGTAGGTCTCTGTAAATGAACATATTGGACTTGTCTGGTATGTAACTAGCTCTCTGTATATGGACATGTTGGACTCATCAGCCACGGATCCAGCTCTCTCTGAATGAACACGTTGGACTCATCTGCTTTTTAACGAGCCCTGTAAATATAAACATGTTGGAGTCATCTGCCATGTAGCTAACTCACAGTATATGGACATGTTGGAGTTGTCTGCCTTGTTGCTAGTACTCTGTATATGGACATGTTGGACTACTCTGCCATGTAGCTAGCTCTCAGTATATAGACACGTT
>NW_006409827.1:17649-19244 GCF_000296735.1 Chrysochloris asiatica | reverse complement strand
ACTCTGTATATGGACATGATGGACTCATCCACCATGTAGCTAGCTCTCAGTATATGGACACGTTGGACTCATCTGCCATGTAGCTGAAATTCTGTATATGGAAATGTTGCACTACTCTGCCATGTTGCTAGATCTCTGGACATGGATAGGTTGGACTCTTATTCCATGTAACTAGAACACTGTATATGGAAATGTTGCACTACTCTGCCATGTAGCTAGTTCTTTGCATATTTACATATTAGACTCATCTGCCAAGTAATAACTCTCTGTATATGGACATGATGTACTCATCTGCTATGTAGGTAGTTCTACATATATGAAGATATTGGACTAGTCTACCATGTAGCTAGCCCTCTAAATATACACAAGTTGGACTCATCTGTCATGTAGCTAACAATCAGTACATGGTCATGTTGGACTCATCTGCCATGTTGTCAACTCTCTGTGTATGAACATGTTGAACTCATCTTCCTCGTTGCTAACCCTCTAAATATACACATGTTGGACTCATCTGAAAAGTAGATAACTTTCAGTAAATGTACATGTGGACTCATCTGCCATGTAGCTAGATCCCTGTATATGTAGCTAAATCCCTGTATATTGCACCACTCTGCCATGTACCTAGCTCTCTGTATATGGAAACATTGGACTCATTTGTCATGTAGCTAGAACTCTGTATATGGAAATGTTGCACTCCTCTTCCATATAGGTAGCTTTCTGTACATGTACATTTTGGAATCATATGCCATGTAGATAGCTTTCAGGATATGTACATGATGGACTCATCAGCCATGTAGCCAGTTCTCTGTATATGAACATGTTGGACTCATATACCTCTTAGTTAGCCCTGTAAATATACACATGTTAGACTCATCAGCCATGTAGCTAACTCTCAGTATCTGCACATGTTGGACTCATCAGCCATGTACCTAGTACTCTGTATTTGGACATGTTGGACTACTCTGTCATGTAGCTAACTCAGTATATGGACACGTTGGACTCACCTGCCATGGAGATACAACCCTGAATATGGAAATGTTGCACTACTCTGTCATGTAGCTAGCTCTCTATATATGTATATTTTAGACTCGTCTGCCTTTTAGCTTGCTCTCTTTACATGGATATGGTGCATTAATCTGCCATTTAGGTGGGTCTCTGTATATGGACATGTTGAATTTCTCTGGTATGTAACTAGCTCTCTGTATATGGACATGTTGGACTCATCAGCCATGAAGCCAGCTCTCTCTGTATGAACATGGTGAACTCATCTGTTTGTATTGAGCCCTGTAAATATAAACATGTTGGAGTTGTCTGCCATGTAGCTAACTCACAGTATATGGACATGTTGGACTCATCTGCCATGTAGCCAGTACTCTGTATATGGACATGTTGGACTAGTCTGCCATGTAGCTAATTCTCAGTAGATGGATACGTTTGACTCATCTGACATGTAGCTAGAACTCTGTATATGGAAATGATGCACTATTCTGCCATGTAGCTAGCCCTCTGTGTATGGATATTTTGGACTCGTCTGCCATGTAGTTAGCTCTCTGTACATGGATATGTTCCATTGAACTCCAGGTAGGTAGCTCTCT
>NW_006409827.1:14066-15818 GCF_000296735.1 Chrysochloris asiatica | reverse complement strand
TATATGGAAATGTAGCATTATTCTGCCATGTAGCTAGCTCTCTCTATATGGATATTTTGGACTTGTCTGCCATGTAGATAGCTCTCTCTACGTGCATATGTTTCACTGATCTGACATGTAGTTAGCTTTCTGTATATGAAGATATTGGACTTCTTTGCCATGTAGTTAGCTCTCTGTATATGAACATGTTGGAATCATCAGTCATCTAACCAGCTCTCTGTAAGAACATGTTGGACTCATCAGGCTTGTAGCTTACCCTCTAAATATACACATGGTAGATTCATGTGCCATGTAGCTAGCTCTATCATATGGACACGTTGGACTAATACTTTGTGTATGGACATGTTGGACTCATCTGCCATGTAGCTAACTCTCACTATATGGACATGTTGGACTCATCTGCCTTGTAGTTAGTACTGTGTATATGGATATGTTGGACTACTCTGCCCTGTTGCCAGATCCCAGTATATGGACACGTTGGACTCATCTGCCATGTAGCTAGAACTCTGCATATGGACATGTTGTACTACTCTGTATATGGAAATGTTGCACTACTCTGCCGTTTAGCTAGCTCTCTCTATATGGACACGTTGGAATCATCTGTGATGTAGCTAGTACCCTGTATATGGAAATGTTGTACTACTATTCCATGTATCCAGCTCTCTGTATATGGATATATTGGCCCTGTCTGTCATGTAGCTAGATCTCTGTTCTTGGATATGTTGGCGTGATCAGTCATGTAGGTAGCTCTGTATATATGAGGATATTGGACTTGTCTGGACATGTTTGTTTCATCAGCCATGTAGCCAGCTCTCTGTGTATGTACATGTTGGACTCATCTGCCTTGTACCTAGCCATCAAAATATACACATGTTGTATTCATTTGCCATGCAGCTAGCTCTAAGAATAAGACATGTTGAGATCATCAGCCATGTAGCCAGCGCTCTGTTATGAACATGTTGGACTCATTTACCATGTAGCTAGAACTCTGTATATGGAAATGTTGCACTACTCTGCCATGTAGCTAGAACTCTGTGTATGGAAATGTTGCACTACTCTGCCATGTAGCTAGCTCTCTGTATATGTTCATTTTGGACTTGTGTGCCATGAAGCTATCTCTCTGTAAATGGATATGTTCGACTGATCTGCCATGTAGGTAGCTCTCTGTATATGAACATATAGGACTTGTCTGCCATGTAGCTAGCTCTCAGGGTATGGACATGTTGGACTCATCAGCCATATACCCAGCTCTCTGTATATGAACAAGTTGGACTCATCTGCCTTCTATCTAGCCCTCTAAATATACACATCTTAGACTCAACTGCCAGGTAGCTAACTATCAGTATATGCACATGTTGAACTCATCAGCCATGTAGCTAGAACTCTGTATATGGACATGTTGGACTACTCTGCCATGTGGATAACTCTAATTATACGAACACATTGGACTCATATGCCATGTAGCTATAACCCTGCATTTGGAAATGTTGCACTGCTTTGCCATGTAGGTAGCTCTCAGAATATGGACATGTTGGACACATCTGCCATGCAGCTAGAACTCTGTATATGGAAATGTTGCACTACTCTGCCATATTGATATCTCTCTATATATGTACATTTTGGACTCGTATGCCGTGTAGCTCGCTCTCTGTACATGGATATGTTGGAGTAATCTTCCATATAGGTACCTCTCTGTTTATGAACATATTGGAATTGTCTGCCATGTAGCTAGCTCTCTGTATATGGACATGT
>NW_006409827.1:11807-12811 GCF_000296735.1 Chrysochloris asiatica | reverse complement strand
TTCCATGTAGCTAGAACTCTGTATATGCAAATGTTGCACTACTCTGCCATGTAGCTAGCTCCCTGTGCATGAAAATGTTGGACTCATCTGCCTTAGATCGAGCCCTCTGAATATACACATGGTGGACTCATCTGCCATGTAGTTAACTCTCAGTACATGGGTATGTTGGACTCATTTGCCATGTAGCTAGTACTCTGTACATGGACATGTTGGACTACTCTGCTTTGTAGGTGACTCTCAGTATATGGACACATTGGACACTTCTGACATGTAGCTAGAACTCTGTATATGGCAATGTTGCTTTATTTTGCCATGTAGTAGCTAGCTCTCTCTATAAGGACACGTTAGATTCATCTGTCATATAGCTAGTACCGTGTATATGGAAATGTTGCACTATTCTGCCATGTATCCAGCTCTCTTTTTATGGACATATTGGCTTCATATGTCATGTAGCTAGCTCTCTGTACATGGATATGTTGGAATGATCAGTCATGTAGGTAGCTATCTATATATGAAAAATATTGGACTTGTCAGCCATGTATCTAGCTTTCTGTGCATGGATATGTTGGACTCATCAGGCATGTAGCCAGCTCTCTTTGTATGAACATGTTTGAATCATCTGCCATGTTGCTAGCCCTCAGTATATGGACATGTTGGACTCATCTGCAATGTAGCTAGTACTTTGTATAAGAACATGTTAGACTACTGTGCCATGTAGCTAGCTCTCAGTATAAGGATATGTTGGACTACTCTGCCATGTAGTTAGACCTGTTTGTATGGAAATGTTGCACACTTCTATCATGTAGCTAACTCTCTGTATATGGATATTTTGGACTTGTCTGCCATGGAGCTAGCTTTCTGTACAAGAATATGTTGGAGTGATCTGCAAAGTAGGTAGCACTCTGTATATGAAGATATTGGAATGGTCTGCCATGAAGCTAACTCTCTGTAAATGGAAATGTTGAACTCATCAAACATGCAGCCAGCTCTCTATATATGAACAT
>NW_006409827.1:10289-11666 GCF_000296735.1 Chrysochloris asiatica | reverse complement strand
CTGCCATGTAGATATCTCTCTGTACATGGATAAGTTGGACTGATCTGCCATGTAGTTAACTCTCTCTATATGAACATATTGGACTTGTCGGCCATGTAGCTAGCTTTCAGTATATGGATATGTTGGACTCATCAGCCATGTATCCATCTCTTTGTATATGAACATGTTGGACTCATCTGCCTTCTATCAAACCCTCTAAATATACACACGTTGGACTCAACTGCCATGTAGTTAACTCGCAATATATGGACATGTTGCACTCATCTGCCATGTAGCTAGAACATTGTATATGGACTTGTTAGATTGTTCTGCCATGTAGCTAGCTCTCAGTATATGAACACGTTGGACTCATCTGCAATGTAGCTAGAACTCTGTATCTGGAAATGTTGCTCTACTATGCAATGTAGCTAGCTGACTGTTTATGGACAAGGTGGACTCTTCTGCCATGTATGTAGAAATCTGCATTTGGACATGTTGGACTACTCTACCATATAGCTAAATCTCAATATATGGACACGTTGGACTAATCCACCATTTAACTAGAACCCTGTATATGGGAGTGTTGCACTAATCTGCCATGTACCTATCTTCTATATATGTATATTTTGGACTCATCTGCCTTGTATCTAGCCTTCTAAATGTACACATATTGGATTCATCTGTCATATAGCTAGCTCTTAGTATATAGTCATGGTTTAATCAACAGCCATATAGCCAGCTCTCTTTGCATGAAAATGTTGGACTCATCTGCTTTGTAGCTAAGCATCTAAATATGCACATGTTGGACTCATCTGCCAGATAGCTAACTCTCAGCAAATGGACATGTGGGACTCATCTGTCATGTAGCTAGTACGCTGTATATGTACATATTAGACTACTCTGACATGTTACTAGCTCTCTGTATATGAACACGTTGGACTCAACTGCAGTGTAGCTAGAATTTTGTATATGGAAATGTTGCATTACTCTGCCATGTAGCTAGCTCTTTGTATATGAAAATTTTGGACTCCTCTGCCATGTAGCTAGCTCTCAGTATATGGACACATTGGACTCATCTTCCATGTAGCTAGAACTCTGTATATGGACATGTTGCACTACTCTGCCATGTAGCTATCTCTCTGTATATGGGCATTTTGGACTTGTCTGCCATGTAGCTCTCTCTGTGCATGGATATGTTGGACTAATCTGCCAAGGAGGTAGCTCTATGTATATGAACACACATGACTTGTCTGTAATGTAGCTCGTTCTCTATATATGGGCATGCTGGACTCATCAGACATGTAGCCAGCACTCTTTGTATGATCATGTTGGAATCATCTGCCTTGTAGCTCCTCCTCTATATATACACATGTTGGACTCATCTGCCATGTAGCTAAC
>NW_006409827.1:8057-9067 GCF_000296735.1 Chrysochloris asiatica | reverse complement strand
TCTCTATATATACACATGTTGCACTCATCTGTCATGTAGCTATCTCTCAGTATATGGACATTTTCGACTGATCTACCATGTAGCTAGTACTCTGTATATAGACATGTTGAACTCCACTCCCATGTAGCTAGCTCTCAGTATATGGACACGTTAAACTCATCTGCCATGTAGCTAGAACTCTGTATATGGAAATGTTGTACAACCCTGCCATGTAGCTATTTCTCTGTATATGGACATTTTGGACTCGTCTGCCACGTAGCTAGCTCTCTGTGCATGGATATGTTGGACTAATCTGCCATGTAGGTAGCTCACTGTATATGAACATATTGGACATATCTGCCACGTAGGTACCTATAAGTACATGGACATGTTTGACTCTTAAGCCATTTAGCCAGCTATCTCTGTATGAACATGTTGTATTCATCGGCCTAGTAGTTTGCCTTATAAATATAAACATGTTGGTCTCATGTGCCATGTAGCTAACTCTCAGTATGTGGACATGTTGGATTCATCTGCCATGTAACGAGTACTCTGTATATGGAAATGTTGGACTACACTGTCATGTAGCTAACTCTCTGTATATGGACATTTTGGTCTCGTCTGACATGTAGCTAGCTCTCTGTGCATGGATATGCTGTGCTGATCAGCCATGTAGGTAGATCTCAGTATATGGATATATTGGACTACTCTGCCATGTAGCTAGCTCTCTGTTTATAGAAATTTTGAACTCTTGTGCCATGTAGCTAACTCTCTGTGCATGGATGTGTTGGATAGATCTACCATGTAAGTAGCTCTCTGTATATGATCATATTGGACATTTCGACCATATAGGTTGCTGTCAGTATATGGATATGTTGGAATCATCAGCAATGTAGCCAGCTCTTTCTGTATGAACATGTTGTACTTATCAGCCTAGTAGCTTGTCCTGTATATATACACATGTTCGACTCATCTGCCATGTAGCTACCTCTCTGTGCATGGACATCTTGGATTACTCTGCCATATAGCTA
>NW_006409827.1:4595-5272 GCF_000296735.1 Chrysochloris asiatica | reverse complement strand
ATATTTTGGACTCGTCTGCCATATGGCTGGCTCTCTGTGCATAGATATGCTGGACAGATCTGCCATGTAGATAGCTCTCTGTATATAAACATATGAGACGTCTCTGCCATGTAGCTAGCTCTATGTATATAGACATGTTGGACTCATCAGCCATGTAGCCAGCTTTCTCTGTATGAATATATTAAACTCATTTGCTTTGTACCTAATCCTTTATATATACAAAAGTAGGAATCATCTGCCATGTAGCTAACTCTCAGTATATGGACACGTTGGAGTCATCTGCCATGTAGCTTGTACGCTGTATATGGAAATGTTGGACTACACTGCCATTTAGCTAGCTCTCAGTATATGGACACGTTGGTCTCATCTTTCATGTATATAGAGCTCTGTATATGGAAATGTTGCACTACCCTGCCATGTAACTAACTTTCAGTATATGTACATTTTTGTCTCGTCTGCCATTTAGTTAGCTCTCTGTAAATGGATATGTTGGACTGATATGCTATGTAGGTAGCTCTCTGCATATGAACATATTCAACTTGTATGCCATGTAGTTAGTTCTCTGTATATGGGCATGTTGGACTCATCAACCATGTAGCCAGCTCTCTCTGTAGGAACATGTTGGACTCTTCTGCCTTGTAGCTAGTCTTCTATATTTACACAAGTTGGAATCATCT
>NW_006409827.1:2375-3250 GCF_000296735.1 Chrysochloris asiatica | reverse complement strand
TGTAGCTAGCTCTCAGTATATGGACACGTTGGACTCATCTGCCATGTAGCTAAAACTCTGTATATGGAAATGTTGCACTACTCTGCCATGTAGCTAGCTCTCTGTATATGTTCATTTTGAACTAGTCTATCATGTAGCTAGGTCCCTATGCATGGATATGTTGTACTGTTCTGCCATGTAGGTAGCTCTCTGTATATGAACATATTGCAAATGTCTGCCATATAGGTAGCTCTCTTTGAACATATGGGACTTATCAGCCATGTAGCTAGCTCTCTCTATATGGACATATGAGTCTCTTCAGCCCTGTATCCAGCTCTGTGCATGAACATGTTGGACTCATCTGCCTTATAGCTAACTCTCTAAACATACACATGTTGGACTAATGTGTCATGTAGCTAACTCTCATTATATGGACACATTTGATTCATCTGCCATATAGTTAGCTCTTTGTATTTGGATATCTTTAACTCATCAACCATGTCACCAGCTCTCTCGGTATGAACATGTTGGACTCATCTACCTTGTAGCAAATCCTCTATATATACACATGTTGGACTCATCTGCAATGTAGCTAACTTTCACTATATAGACATGTTGGACTCATCTGTCATGTAGCTAGAACTATGTATATGGACATGTTGGACTACTCTGCCATGTAGCTAGCTCTCAGTATATGCACACATTGGACTTATCTAGCATGTAGCTAGAACTCTGTATATGTAAATGCTACACTATCTGTCATGTAGACAGCTCAATGTATATGGACATTTTGGAGTTGTCTGACATGTAGCTAGCTCTCTGTAAATGGACATGTTGGACTCATCAACCATGTAGCCAACGCTCTGTGTATGCATGTGTTAGAATAATCTGCCTTG
>NW_006409827.1:1721-2275 GCF_000296735.1 Chrysochloris asiatica | reverse complement strand
CCTGTTGGAATCATCAGCCATGTAGCCAGTACACTCTGTATGAACATTTTGGACTCATCTACCTTTTAACCAGTCTTCTATATATAAACATGTTGGGCTCATCTGCCATGTAGCTTATTCTCAATATATGGACATGTTGGACTCATCTGCCATGTAACAATTACTCTGTATATGGGCATGTTGGACGACTCTGCCATGTAGCTAGCTCTCAGTATATGTACATGTTGGACTCATGTGCCATTTAGCTAGATGTCTGTATATGAAAATGTTACACTACTCTATCATGTAGCTAGCTCTCTGTATATGGACATGTTGGACTCCTCTGCCCTGAAGCAAATTCTCTCTCTTTATGAACATGTTGGACTCATCTGCCTTGTAGCTAGTCCTCTATATGTACACATGTTGGACTCATCTATCATGTAGCTAACTCTCAGTATAATCACATGTTGGACTCATCTGCCCTGCAGCTAGTACTCTGTATATGGACATTCTGGAATACTATCCAATGTAGCTATCTCTCAGTATATGGACACATTGGAGTCATCTGCCATTTA
>NW_006409827.1:0-749 GCF_000296735.1 Chrysochloris asiatica | reverse complement strand
TCAGTATATGGACACGTTTGACTCATCTGCCATGTAGTTAGAACTCTGTATATTGAAATGTTGCACTACTCTGCCATGTTGGTAGCTGTCTGTACATGGATACGTGGACTTATATTCCATGTAGCTAGAACTCTGTATATGGAAATGTTACACTACTCTGCCATGTAGCCAGCTCTCGGTGTGTGGACATGTTGGAGTCATCTGCCTTGTAGCTAACCCTATAAAAATATACATGTTGAACTCATATGTCATGTAGCTAACTCTTCAATATATGCACGTGTTGGATTCATCTGCCATGTAGCTTGGTGTTGTCAGGTGCCATCGAGTCAGAACCGACTCATAGCGACCCCATGCACAGCAGAACAAAGCAATGTTCGATCCTGGGCCAACCTCACTACCGCTGCTACACTTGGGTCCATCAATGATGCCACCTGGCTGATCCATCTCGTTGGGGGTCTTTCTCTTTTTCTCTGACCCTCCACAGTATCCAGCATGACATCTTTCTCTAACAATTGTTTCTTCTTGACAATATGTCCAAAGTAGGAGAGACAAAGTTTAGCCATCCTGGCCTCCAAGGATCATTCTGGCTGCACTTCTTCCAAAACAGATCTATTGGTTCTTTTGGCAGTCCATGGCATTTTCAGTATTCTCCTTCAACTCCACAACTCAAAGTCATCAATTCTTCTATGATCCTCCTTATTCACTGTCCAGCTTTTGCATCCATATGAGGCTATTGAAAACACAATGGT
>NW_006409826.1:21850-22377 GCF_000296735.1 Chrysochloris asiatica | reverse complement strand
GCTCCACCTTCCCCTCCCTCCCCTCACCCCACCCCCCCCACTTTCCAACAACCAGCAAAAAATGAAACTTGTTTTTATCTTCATTTTCTTCTCCATTATTCTAATATTGCATGTAATGAGATATCAAACATAACTTCTGACTCATAATGACCCTGTATAGGGTTTGTGAGGGTATAAATCTTTACAGGGGCAGAAAGCCTCTTCTCCTGTGGAGCAGCTGGTGGTTTTGAACTGTCAACCTTGTGATCAGGTTATGGATGCTCCTTTTATTCTTCAATTTATATATATATAAAAATTCTTCTTAAGATTTCTATTTTTCATTTTCACTTAATTTAAAAAGTGAAATGTACACAGGCTCAATAATTTACCTAATGTTATAGGACAAGTATACTCGGAATGCTCCTTAGAATCCAGGAGATTGAGACTTCATCACTCACACTTTGTACATGTTATCAGAAGGGACCTGCCCTTGGAGAAGGACATCTTGTTTGGTAAAGTGGAGAGTAAAGGACAAAAAGAAAGGCTCC
>NW_006409826.1:18510-19700 GCF_000296735.1 Chrysochloris asiatica | reverse complement strand
GGTGTTCAGGTGCGTCTCCCCTACCTTCATATCAGCTGGATGCTTCACTCTCAGCTCTAGCCCTCCATGGCTATCTCCTTGTCCATGGGCTCAGGAATCCCCAGGTCTTACCACACTTTGGAACAACCAGCCCTTCCTCTTCTCTTTCTCATCTCCAGGTCAATGGGAGTCTGTGGAATGTGGTCGAACTCAGCCCATTTCTTCATTGCTGCCTTTCCCCCTCTTCCACTCACCAGTACACCAATGCAGTCATCAGCAAGTTTACATGCCTGTTCATGTGTTCCCTTTGTGTTTCAGTCTTGGTGGGGGGATTTGTCCTGAAAGGACTTGTTTGCTTGCCTTGATTGCTCTGGTATCTTCTTGATCCCATTATTGTCATTGAGAAGTCTTCTCTTGGTTAATTGCTTCTCTTTCTCAGACAATCTCTATTATTCTCTACTGTTTAAAATCTTATTTGTACTTCTGATATTGTGATATTTTACTGTAATGTTTCAAAGTGATGTATCTGATTTACATTTAATTTAGTTTATTTATTGGGGATTATTTTCTACTTCCTGAATTTGAGGATTCAGTCCTCATTTCGTATCCCAAATTCTCATTTTCTGAAATACTGAGATGTTTATTAGACCATATTATTTCATTCTTCATGTTCATTAATCTCCTTTTCATGGTTCCCATGATTTAGTCTCTTTTTCTCTGATGCATTCTTCAAAATATATGTAGATTTATCCTCTACTTGATAACTTATCTATTGAGCTATATCTGTTTAATCTACACAATGGAGAAGCTATTTCAACAATTAATGTTTAATTTCTAGGAGTTCAATTTAATTCAGATATAGATGAAGGTCAAAGACCCCAGCCTTTGGTATGGATTGCATCTCAAAGTAAACAAAACAAAAATCCTCACCACTGGACCAATAAAAAACAGTCTTATCAGTGGAGAAAAGATTGAGGTTATCAAGGACTTCATTCTTCTTGGATCAACCATCAACACTCATGGAAGCAGCAGTCAAGAAATCAAAGGACTGATTGCATTAGGCAAATCTGCTGCACAAGACATATTTAAAGTGTTGAAGAGCAAAGATGTCAGCTTGAAGACTAAGGTGCACCTGACCCAAGTCATGATATTTTCAATAACTTCATAAACATGTGAAAGCTGGACAGTAAATAAGGAAGACCCTAGAAGAA
>NW_006409826.1:16483-17798 GCF_000296735.1 Chrysochloris asiatica | reverse complement strand
TTACTTTGCAAAACATGATGTCCTTCTCCTGGATCTTGTCCCTCATGATAACGTATCTAAAGTACATGAGATGTAGTCTTGCCATCCTTGCTTCTAAGGAGTATCCTGGCTATACTTCTTCAAAGGTATATTTACTTGTTCTTCTAGTAGGTCCATGATATAGTCAGTATTCCTCACCAACACCATAATTCACAGGTACCAATTCTTGTTTGATCTTCCTTATTCAGTGTCCAGCTTTCCATGCATATATAGTGATTGAAAATATGAAGGATTCACAAAGTTCATGGACAAATTATATGAAAAGATAATGCAATTTTTCCAGGCACTTTTGAGGCTGTCTTGTACCATGACTTGGGTCAGGCATACCATTGTCTCCAAGGTGACATGATTCTTTTCTAATACTTTAAAAAATCTTTTGTGTAGATTTACCCAATACAATACATCATTTGATTTCTTGACTGCTGCCTTCATGAGTGTTGACTGTAGATCCAAATAAAATAATATCCTTGACAACTTTGATCTTTTCTCCATTTATCATGATGTTACTATTGGACCACTTGTGCTTCGGCCTGATTTTGCATATGAGCAAATGATGGTCTGTTCCTCTGTCTGCCCTTGGCCTTGTTTTGGCTGATGATGTGGAGCTTTTCCACTGTTTCTTTTCAATTTCCACAGATGTAGTCAATTTGATTTCTGTGTATTCCATTTGGTGACGTTCATGTGTATAGTCATCTTTTATGTTGTTTAAAAAGGTATTTGCAGTGAACAAGTCTCTGATCTTGCAACATTTTATTATGCATCACCACCATCATTTCTATCACCAAGGCCATATTTTCCAGCTATTGATCCTTCCTCTTTGTTTCCAACCTTTACATCCCAACCACCATAATTATTAATACGTCTTGATTGCATGTTTGATGAATTTCATACTGAAGAAGCTGGTAGAATTCTTCAATTTCATCATCAGTGGCTTTAATGGTTGGTGCATACATTTGAATAATAATGGCACTAACTGGTCTTCCTTATAAATGTATGGATATTATTCAATCATCACAGACAGCACTGCACTTCATGATTGACCTTCATATGTTCTTTTTGATGATGAATGTGACTCCATTCTTCAATTTGCTATTCCCGGCTTAGTAAACTATGTAATTGTCATATTCAAAATGGTCAATACCAGTCCATTTCAGCTCGTTAATGCCTAGGATATAGATGTTTATGTATTCCATGTCATTTTTGACAATTTGCAATTTTCCTAGATTTATACTTCGTATGGAGTCCTGGTGTGGCACTGTGGGTAAATGTGCTAGAC
>NW_006409826.1:13999-15727 GCF_000296735.1 Chrysochloris asiatica | reverse complement strand
CAGACTTTGTCTCTCCTACCTCAGACATATTATCAAGAGGAACCTAGACAAATACATTATATTTGGTAAAGTGGAATGTCAGTGAAAAAGAGGTAGACCCCCAACGAGATGGATTGGCACAACAGCAGAAACAATGAACTCAAGCGTAGCAACAATTATGATATTGGTACAGGACTGGGTAGTGTTTCATTCTGTTGTGCATAAGGTTGCTGTGAGTCGGTACTGACTTGATGACACCTACCAACACCAACACCACCATATGAATTCATGTTAAACTCCCTAACTGTTTCTGCTGATTAGTTAGATTCAGGAAACACCCAAATAGTGGATCTATGAGAAAATTGTTAACAAAATTATGCTTTCAAGTAGACATAGAATTCTAATAATTGATCTAGGGTTATAGGTTAGAGTTCAACTTTGATTCATTCAATAAGAATGGTAATTACACTACTTAAATGTACTTAATTTCTCTCAAAGGGCCCATTTCTAATTAAACCCCCATACATTAACATCATTTCTTAATTGACATGTCATGGAGATAAGTACAAATGCTTTAAACTCACCTTATAAAAATTATACTCAATCTTTGAAATTTGTAGGAGAATGGCATATATCTCAAGACTATTACTTTGTTTTTATTAATTGCCAATGAGTAAACTCTAATTCATGTAACTCTTTGTACAGCCTAACAAAACATTGCCCTGTCCTGCACCATCTTCATAATTGTTGATATGTTTCAGTCTATTGTTGTGGACATTATATAGTGCCTTAACTTGGGGGAGCCCATCTTCCAGCATGGTAAGACAATATTATGCTGAAATTTTAAAAGTATTCTTTATCTAATATATGGAAATAAAATCACCAAGTCTTTTTTGTTAGTCTGTCTGAGTCTGGAAAGCCCTCTGAAACCTGTCCACTATGGGTGACTGTGTTGGTATCTGAAATATTGGTTGTATAGCTTCAAGTACAATAGCAATATGTAAGCCACCGCAGTGCGACAAACTGACAAATGGGTGGCAAAGCCCATAACTAGTATGAATACTATATTATTAGTGCCTTACATGATTTTCCAAGCACAGTTATGATCAATGAGAATATATATTTTAAAACATTGCCAGTTGTTGTTATAATTTCTGGGTTTGCTATTGCTGGAAACATATCAGACCAAGATCTTTTTTGTTTTACTTGCTTTTCTCTACCTTTTTATTTCTCATAACCTCAGTCATTAATCCTGGGTTAAGAATGTCTCTTCTAATTCTATCTTATGGTTTCCCCAACTATCATTTCTACTGAAAAGACCTCCCCTACTGAGTCAAAATTCTTGAATTAAATATAAATCTTTTTCTATTCTTAATTTCTTAAACTGATCTGCAGAAACGAACATATCCACTACTCTAAATAAAGCAGCAGAAGCACTCGTGGCACTCTAGGATAAACACTAGACTACTAACCGCAAGGTTAGCAGTTCAAACCAATCAGCCATCCCTCAGAAGAAAGATGAGGTTTTCAGCTCCCATAAAGATTAACAGCGACAGAAACCCTATACAGGGTCTTTATGAATTGGAACCAACTTGACGTCACATGAAAACAACACTTAATTGTGCTTATGAAGAATCTGTACATGGAGTAAGAGGCAGTTGTTCAAACAGAACATGGGAACACTGAATGGTTTAAAATTTAAGAAAGGTGTGTGATATGGTTGTATTCTTTCACCATACTTATTCAACC
>NW_006409826.1:10963-13459 GCF_000296735.1 Chrysochloris asiatica | reverse complement strand
GATCTGTGTTGGTAGAAGTGCAACTAGAGTACTCTTTGGAGGCCAGGATGGCCAAACTTCGTCTCTCATACTTCGGATATATTGTCAGGAGGGAGCAGTTTCTGGAGAAGGATATCATGTTTGGCAAGGTGGAGGGTCAGAGAAAAAGAGGAAGACCCCAGAGAGATGGATTATCCAAGTGGCAGCATCAATGGGTTCAGCCCTGGCAACAATTGTGAGGTTGGCCTAGTAGCCTTTGCTGCACAGGCAGTGTGTGTACACTGTGGAAGCCTCCAGAAGTGGGTGGAGGTGTCCACTCACTCAGGTCCCTCCTGTAGTCACCACCACAGAGGTACACAGATAGATATTGAGAAGTTAATGGGAGAAAGATTGTCTACTATTTTTGTCTCTGAAGGTCAGTTAGGTATCTTGGTGTAATTCTTGAAATAGTTGCATCTTTTTATGTTGGGGTTTTACAGATTGTTCATACGGTTTGTCTGTCAGGCCAGGCCTGGTTTTTTGTTGCTGGTAGGCAGAAATAAAGGGTCCCATACCAGTTAACTTTAGGGCTGGGACCCAGAATCTGCCTGTGGGACAAATGGGGCTCTTCTCTGTGCTGTGGGAAAACTGTGAGTTCAACACTAGATTCTTTTGGGGGTGTGCACCTACCTGTTTGAAGGTGTTTGGGCTGGGCAGTGAAGCCACGATAAATAAGAGAGGAAAAAACTTGTAGAATCCCCCACACTTCCTTTTGCAAATGTCCCTGTGCCCGTTTTAATGCCAGTTCACTGTTCAGGTCCAGCTCTGGCCCCACCCTCTGAACTCAGCCCAGGCGGAGTCTTGTGTCTCAACCAATTCCTAAAATGCAATATTTTCCTTTATACCGTGATTTTTCCACCGGTAGGTTCAGGAAACTGGTGCCCTGCACCTTACACTTGATCCAGAGCTCTGGGGCTGTTCGGTGAAAGCAGCTTCTGTGGCTTTCCAGCCCCTCCCCCATGGATCCTGTCCTACTTGACTCTTCTGCCACCTCCAGAACCGGAAGTTGATTTATATCTTTTTAAAACAACATAAAATGCATATATACACTTGGATGGAATACACAGGTAACCAATTGACTACAAAGTGGAGAAGCTCAATATTATCAGTTAAAACAAGGCCAGGGATAGACTGTGGAGCAGACTATCAGGTGCTTATATGCAAATTCAGACTGAAGCTGAAGAAACTGAACACAAGTCCTCAAGAGCCAAAATATGACGTTGAATATATTTCACCTGAATTTAGAGACCTTCTCAAGAACAGATTTGATGTATTAGACACTAATTACCGAAGACCAAAAGAGTTGTGGAATGACATCAAGAACCTCTTACAGGGAAAAAACAAAAATGTTGTTATTAACACAGGAAAGACAAAAATGGATGCCTGAAGTGACTGGGAAACTTGATCTTGAGTGTAGACAAGCTAATGTAAATGGAATACATGAGAAAGTAAAAGAGTTGAATAAAAAATTTCAAATAATAACCTGAAAAGACAAACTCAAAAAAGTTAATGAAATGTGCAAAGACCTGTTGTTAGAAAATCAAAAAGGAAGAACTTGCTCAGCATTTCTCAAGCTGAAAGAACTGAAGAAAAAATTCAAGCCTCAATTTGCAGTATTGAAGGATAATTAGAAAATAATGAATGATGCAGGGAACATCAAAAGAAGATGGAAGGAATATACTGAAAAACTGTACCCCAAAAAACTGGTTGATGCTCATTCATTTCAAGTGGTAGCATATGAAGAAGAATTGATGATAAATAATTAAGATATCCAAATTGCAATAAAGTCTATGGGGAAAATACGGCTCCAGGAATTGACAGAATACAAATTGAAATGTTTCAACAAACTGACATAGCAATGGAGGTACTCACTCATCTATACCAAGAACACTCATCGATATCAGGGCAACAGATTGGAAGAGATCTATGTTTATGACCATTCCAAAGAAGCTGATCCAATGGAATGTGGAAATCTATGAACAATATATTAATATCATATGTAGGTAAAATTTTGCTGAAGATAATTCAAAAAGGATTGTAGCAGTACTTCAACAAGAAGCTGAAGAAATTCAAGCTGGATTCAGAAGAGGACATGGAACTAGTCAGATGCTGATGTCAGATGGATCTTGGCTGAATGTAGAAAATGCCAGAAAGATGTTTACTTGTGCTTTATTGGTTTTGCAAAGGCTTTCAACTATATGTATCATAACAAACTGTGGACAAAACTGCAAAGAATGGGAATTCCACAAAACTTAATTGTGCTCATGAGGAAACTGTACATAGACTTGTTGTTGTTGTTGTTGTCAGGTGCCATCGAGTCAGAACCGACTCATAGCGACCCCATGCACAGCAGAACGAAACAGTGTCCGATCCTGGGCCAACCTCACTACCACTGCCACACTTGACGCCATCAATGATGCCACCTGGCTGATCCATCTTGTTGGGGGTCTTCCTCTTTTTCTCTGACCCTCCATCTTA
>NW_006409826.1:10157-10770 GCF_000296735.1 Chrysochloris asiatica | reverse complement strand
AATTAATCCTAGAAGATGGATTTTATGAAGAAGAACATGGCATCAGAATTGGAGTTAGACTCATTAACAATCTGCAATATGCAATATTAGATATTAGATAATGTATAAATGTATAAAAGCATTTCCTTTTAAACATCAAGTTTCACCAAGTTTCTCAAATTTGAAAGAACATTCTTAAATGCAAACTTTTACATTTCTGATTCCTGATCTTTTTCTAATAAAAATTGTTTTGGAAAATCTGAGTTAGATCTACTTAACTGTCTTGAAAGATACACTGAGCCAAAACAAAAAGTAGCGAGAATGCAACAGGATGATTCAAAAGCAGATAATCCCCAAACATGTTTTTCTAAATGACATTCTGAATAGAAATGATTTCTCACAAGGGACTATTATTTCTGAAGTTAAGAGAAATTTTTTTGAAGATGAGATTTTTAAGAGACTAGAAAAACACATCTGAAACTATATGAGAGGGCTTCAAAAAGTTCATGGAAAAATTCCAGTATATTTTATTTCCATATTTTCACTAATTTTTGAAGCCTCTTGTACATGAGACAAAATAACAAAGCTGTTTTTATTTCAAATTGGTATTCTAAAGCAGATTTAGTTTTTTTTT
>NW_006409826.1:8151-9407 GCF_000296735.1 Chrysochloris asiatica | reverse complement strand
AAGGGAACTAATGAAAACAATCAGATTTTATGTATAGATATTTTATTTATAATTATCCCAAGAAAGTACTTTGAATGGTAACTTCTAGAAATGAAAAAAAAAAAAAAGTATAAACTGACATTTAAAAAAAAATCACTCCTGATACTACCAAATGAACTATACATATAGTTCATTTCAAACATACATAGCCCACTAGAAATATAAAAGAAAGACTAGGAACCCTACCCAGATTTGTTTTGAAACTACTCCTTTTAAAGGTAATTATGGATTTAAAATAATTACAGAAAATCAGATCCAGTTACAAAAAAAACCACAAAAAAACTCATGTTTTCATCAAGAATTCAAAATTGCTAAAAAAAAAACTGCTAGCATTTGCTATTTTCTGTGTATTCCTCAACAAATATTACAGATAAAGTTGAAATCTTCGTTCACCATTTCCTCGCCCCCCTCCCCCTTTCTGGGTGTAGATGTACTGCAGACTGGGTTCTATGGCTCAAAACTTAACCTTCATTTAGAGTCTTGTGCAATTTTGGACCTCGTGAAGTGATATAGACCAGGATCAAGTCCTTCATGGGAGATTTTCCCTCTTGGTTGCATGGATTTAATTCAGTTCCTGTCTCCCAAACAGCCTGCCTGTCAGGCACCAGCCACAGTTTTCCTCTGGTGGTCCGCTGGAATCCTCCATCTTGGCCATAAACATTCAGCTCCTCCCCTTGAACAAGAACTAAAACCTAGCCCCTTTGTCCTCATGTAGTCCTGGCTTGCATCAGGCATTCACTTTTATCTCCACTCAGATGCACTTTCTCTCTTTTCTATGATGCCCTTGGGAATTTCTTTTTCTTTTTCTTGAGCAGAATGATTCATGTTTTAACATTTGAAGAATTAATTCTCTATGATTTTTCTGGTTTTAGAATGCTGCAAGTGATTGTAATATATCCTCTCACTTCATTTTTGGCCCCAAACTCCATTATTATCTAAAGTCTTAAATTGATTAAAAACATAAATAAATAAACTTAAAAGGAACAAAATGCCTTTATTTTAAAAAATAAACAAAATGGAAATATATTGCACAATTACCATGAATGCCATCTTTCATCACACAAATATTTAAGGAATATGAACTAGGCATCAAAGACTAAGTTATAAGCACTGAGGCTATGTTGTTGCTGTTAAGTGCTGTCAAGTCAGTTCCGACTCATAGCGACCCAGCATAGGGTTTCCAAGGAGCAGCTGGGGAGTTTGAACAGCTGACCCTG
>NW_006409826.1:4344-6301 GCF_000296735.1 Chrysochloris asiatica | reverse complement strand
AAGGAAGACCATGAGAATGAGATTTAGTGAAAGATACCAGGATTTCTCTTTGCTACCTGTTGTTAAGTGCTGTCATGTTGGTTCAGACTCATAGTTACCCTGCATATATATTCTGAGGAGCTGCTGATGGGTTTGAATCGCTGACCTTGTGGTTCACAGTTCAATGCTTATCATACAGTGCCATATTTGTTGTTGCTGTTGTTAAGTACTGCTGAGTCAGTTCTGACTCATAGCGACACTGTATAGGGCTTCTGAGGAGTTGCTGATGCAGCTCAGTGCTTATCCCACAGCACCATGCCAGGAATTCCCAGTATCACATGTTGTTGTTGTTAAGTACTGTGGAGTAGATTCTGACTCATATTGACTCATAGTGACCCTGCACAGGGTTTCTGAAGCTGCAGATCTTTACAGGAGCAGAAAGCCTCATGTTTGTCCCGCATAACATCTGGTAGTTTTGAACTGCCAACCTTAAGGTTAGCAGCCTGATTCATAACCACTACACTACCAGAGCATCTTCAGTATCACATTGTTGTTGTTGTTAAGTTCCGTCGAGTCGGTTCCGACCCATAGCGACCCTGTACAGGGTTTCTGAGGGTGTAAATCTTTACAGGAGTAGAAAGCCTCATCTTTCTCCCATGGAATGGCTGGTAGTTTCAAACTGCTGACTTTGAGGTTAGCAGCCCGACTCATAACCATTATGCTATCAAAGCTCCTTGGCAATTAGATATATGAGTGGGGAATTCTAGGGAAAGTTTAGACTAAAATCAAAAGAAGAGAGTTAATGTACAGATGGCATTCAAAACCAAGAGATTGGAGATTGATGAGGGTACTGTAGATAAAAGGGTGCACCAAAATGTTTGTGTAAGAATTGTCTTTAATTCTATTTTTTTAACAAACCTTTTGCAGTCCCCTCATATAAGAATTCAATGGCAGCTAACAATAACAGCAACACATACGAAGAACTACCAAAAGGAGAAAAAAAAAAAAAAAACTGAGATGGAGTGGCCAGTGATGTAAGAGAAACCCAGAAGATAGTGGAAGCTGAGTAAAAGAGTCTTAAAAGTCAGGGTATGGTCAACTGTGTAAAACGTTACAACTCTGTGACATTTTACACAGTTGACCATACCCTGACTTTTAAGGAAGACAAGAACAGACAGAATTATTAAACAACATGTTTATTATTGTAGACCTGGGCAAGAGCAAGTTTAATAAAGGGATTGGATCAAAACCTTTTGGAAGAGTGAGAACAAGATGGTGGACTAGGCAGAAAGGCTGTATGGATCCTCTGCAGAAAAGATATGGAAAACCAAAATAAACAGATGCAGATAATAGTCCTGGAATTCTGAGCTTCAGATGAAGGAATAGAGGACTGAATGCTTACTAGGCTATAGAACTAAACAGAAGTGACAAAAAAAAAAGGGGGAGGAACAGTCTGGTGATCTGTGCCAGTTTACCAGATATAGCACAGCCATTTTAAGCTTTTTTGAGTGACATCAGAGGGAAGAAACCATACTGACATTGCAGAAATCTACTGGTGGCTCGTAGAGAAAAGGTGCAATTTTTCTTGTTCTCCACAGAGGGGAGGCTAACCCCAATTTATGCACATCCCCAGGGAAGTTCCTACTTTCCCAGAGGTCAGAGGCACATGGAGGGGCATGCCAAAGTTGTGAGTCTCATTAAACAAGAGGGAAGCTATTTGCATTAACACTGTTCAGGCAGGCTCTGATCCAAAACTACAGAGCCAGCTCTGATCAGTCCTGGCTAGCCCTCACTTAGGATAAGCAGATGAACAGATGTGTTTGGGGTCGTGGGGGTAGACAGCAGATTGGTGATTTGTGCCAGCTGGCCTGGCACAGTATGGCCATTTGAACTTTTTCAGGCTACTTTGAAGGTTAGAGGGCAGTAGGCGGTACAGAGGTATACTGCTTATTGGTGGAAAGAAAGGTGCATTTGTTTT
>NW_006409826.1:1835-3239 GCF_000296735.1 Chrysochloris asiatica | reverse complement strand
ATACCAGAAGTCCAAATGATTGACAAAAAGGTCAAGGAAGCCAAAGAAGAATTCAGGAACAATTAAACAAAATAAAAGATTAGAGACAATACAAAACCTGCAAATAGAATTCCAGAAGATCAATACCAAGACTTCAGAAATGGACAATATATTGAAAGGGCAAAGGAATGGATTTGAATCAATGGAAGCCTGAATGAGTGATATTGAAGATAAATACCTCAATACTAGTCAGCTAGATGAACAATTAGATAAAAGAATAAAATCATCTCAAAAATTGTTTAAGATTTTGTCTAAGATTCATATAAGACAACATGAAGAGGAATAACTTATAGGTGATCAAAATTCCAGAACAAGAAAGAAACAAAGAAAAGATAAACAAAGAGCTGTTGGAAGAAAATTTCCCTGATATCATGAAAGATGAGAAGACAAGCATTTAAGAAACTGAACAAACCCAAGCAGGATATATCCCAACAGAAAAATCACCAATATGTATGATAATCAAAGTCTCCAAAATCAAAGACAAGGAAAGAATCTTGAGAACAACTTGGGAAAAATGAAAACTTACCTATAAATGAGAATCAGTAAGATTAAGCCCTGATTTCTCAGCAGAAGCTATGCAGACAAAAAGGTAATGGGAAGACATACACAAAACTCTGAAAGAAAACAACTGCCAATTAATAATCATATACACAGCAAAGTTGTCCCTAAAATATGACAGTGAAATATGAACATTTCCAGGTAAACAGAAATTAAAGGAATTTGCAATCACCAGGTCAACTTTTTAAAAAATACTCAAAGGGAGTCACTTGGATTGAGAACCAACAATAGCAGACAACATCCTGAGATTAACATACATGACAACATCCCCCAGAATTCAAGACACGTATAGAAGTATCCAAAGTATATAAACCTAGAAGACTGAAAACATGAAACTAGAGAGATATCAGTATATCATGAAAATAACTACAAAGCAAAAGACAAAAAAGTGTAGTTACAGAATTTCCAAATTTTGAGGAATTCAAGTCGATTTAAAGATAAAATTGAGTGTTTTAAAAGGAAGAATTAATGAACTAAATGGTAGACAAAAATGTCGGGTTCTAGCCTCGACAAGGAAGTGTGGGTGTACAAAGAAGGGAGATCTGGTGGCGAAAGAGATAGAGAAAAAGAGAGACGAAATTTATGCAAAAAAGACAGACACATAGATATGATGAAGCTGGCAGGTAGACAGATATGCAAACATATTGCCTAGCATTGCCCAGCATTGCCCAGCATTGCATGCAGAACTCACTTTACCTCAGCCTTTTATTCTCTTTTTTAGGGAGGGATTTGTTACAAAGGAAGGATGTAATTCACTCAGGGAGGATATCACAAAGAGAGGATGTGATTAAGACAGGATACCGTACT
>NW_006409826.1:0-506 GCF_000296735.1 Chrysochloris asiatica | reverse complement strand
TATTCTCCTCCAACACCATAACTCAAAGGCAACAATACTTCTATGGTCTTCCTTATTCACCTTATTCTTCTACAGTCTTCCTTATTCACCTTATTCACTTTCGCATGCATATGAGATTATTGAAAATACCATTGCTTGCATCAGTCACACCTTAGTCTTCAAGCTGACATCTTTGCTCTTCAACACTTTAAAAAGGTCTTGTGCAGCAGATTTGCCTAGTGCAATACATCGTTTGACTTCTTGACTGCTGCTTCCATGAATATTGATAGTTGATCCAAGAAGAATGAAGTCCTTGACAACTTCAATATTTTCTCCTTTGATAAAACTGTTGTTTATCAAAGTGGTGAGGATTGTTGTTTTCTTTACATTGAGATTCAATCCATACCTTCAAAGACTGTGCTCTTTGATCTTCATCAGTAAATGTTTTTAAGTCCTCTTCACTTTCAGCAAGCAAGGTTGTATCAGGTGCATATCACAGGTTGTTAATGAGTCTTCTTCCAATCCTG
>NW_006409825.1:6967-22803 GCF_000296735.1 Chrysochloris asiatica | reverse complement strand
GTGTATACCCTGCAAGCCTGCCCCCTAGTTGTCAGCACACAGCCCCTCTCCCTTTCTGGGTCTAGAGTTCCCAGCCGCTCCATCTCTCCACGTCATCATCTCTGCCTCCATCTCTGGCATCACTGTTTCTCTGGGTAGAATCCCGCTCTCTGCTCTTCTCCCTTGATGGTCCCAGGGACCTCCGCTCCTAGACTGCAAAGTTAACCACTCCCCTCCAGTACAGATGCTTCAAGACACCCTCTCTGTCCGCATCAAGCTCTCATTGGCTCATGATGGAGGTCAGAAGCAAGGCATCAGTGTGCTCAAAGCCTTGGGTATCAGTTAGCAATGGCACCTAGCTGCAAGTAACAGAAGGAGCTCTAGCAGTAAAACTGTTCACTGCTTGGCTGCCGACTGAAAGGTTGGTGGTTTGAACCCACCTAGTGTCTCCCATCCTTGACGTTACACCCTGGTCCCAAAATGGAGACTGCAGCTCCAGACATCACATTCATATTCCAATGAATAGGGAAGAAAAAAGGGGAAGGGCATATCTCCCAACTAAGTCAGCTCCCTTTGAAACTTTTCCAGCTCTTCAGAAACCTGCACAACAACTTCCGTTTGTATCTTTCTGATCTTTTCTGAGAGGCTAGGAAATGTGCTATTATAAGAAAGCCCATTGACGTGCCTAGCACATAGGCTTTCTGATGCTAAGACACACAGTGTGGGTACTGAGTAAGTAACTAGCAGTCTTGACCACACTTTCTTGAGAATCGAAATAAAGTAAGGGGAGAGAGCCTCAAACTAATTTCTTCCTGGTTTCTTGGTGGTTGCGAGGAGCCACCAGATGAAGATGACAGAGGTTCAGAAACAGTGACCATGGCATCAAAGGGGAGGAGACAGAATGTCGGCTGCCTCCTTCTCACTCCATACCTGAGATACATCACTTTCTGCAACACTCACCTTAACAAGTCTACCACTAGAGTCCATTGCTGTTACTGTTATGTGTCATCGACTTGGTTACAATTCATAGAGATTCTATACAGGGTTTCCAAGAGCAGGTGGTGAGTTTCAACCGCCAATCTTGTGGTTAGCAGTCCAGTGCTTATCCTACAATGCCACACCAGGGCTCCTATTGCTAGCTGTTGTTGTTGTTGTTAAGTGCCATTGAGTCAGTCCGTTCCGATTCACAGTGACTCTGTATAGGGTTTCCAAGGAGTGGCTAGTGGGTGTGAACCACCAACCTTATGGTCCAGGACTTATCCCACAGTGCCACACCAGGACTCCATTGCTAACTGTTGTTGTTGTTGTTATGTGCCGTGGAGTCGGTTCCAACTCATAGAGATCCTGCACGGGGTTTCTGAGGCTGTAAATCTTTACGGGAGCAGACTGCCTCATCTTTCTCCCGCGGAACAGCTGGTAGTTTCGAACTGCTGACCTTGTGGTTCGCAGCCCGATTCGTAACCACTATGCTACCAGAGCTCCTTCCATTGCTAACTAGGTATTTAAAATAGCAATTGACTCATGTTCAGCTGGTGGCCCACTGGGACCTCAGGGTCTTTGTCTCCTGATTTTTCCCAAAGTTTTTCCCTCCTCATCTGACTTTTGTTTATGTTCTCTGCTTTTCTCCTTGAATCAAGTTATTCTGGAGCCGTTTCTGGTCTCTCTGGGCCACAGTCCTACACTGTGGTTCCAGTTGTTGATTAGAATGGAAAGTTGAGCTAAGATGAGGAATGCCACAATGTCACATGAGGACTGACATAGTTTCTTAAAGGCAGCAAATCAAACAGGCATGCAGCAGACAGCCCAGAGCTGGCATCGAAGGTGCTTCAGGCTCTAGAGGGTCAGAGAGAGACCCAGACTCCAGGGTGCCAAAAAGCGAAAACATGCAGCAGAGAAAGGCAAAGCATTTGACAGGGAGAAATATCTGGAAGGCAGCACATAATTTTAAGAGGCAGCATAGCTTTGTGAGTAAGAGCCTGGGGTCTGGCTCCAAGGGCAGCATCCCTGGATGCCATTGTAGACAATTTACTCTGAGTCTCATTTTCTTCATCCATAAAAATAATAATACTAACTGATAAAATTAAGTCATCTATAGACAGCAATGTCCCAGGCCTGGTTCCTGGCACGGGGTCGGTGCCCAATAATGTTAGTTGTTGTAGTTGTGAGTCATTGAGTTGATTCCTACATGACCAAGTAGAACTTCCCCATAGGGTTTCCAAAGCTGTAATGTGTACAGACAGGAGCCCTGGTGGCACCATGGGTAAATACTTGGCTGCCAACCATAAGGGAAGTGATCTAAAGCCACCGGCCACTCTGCAGCAGAAAAGTGTGACAAACTGCTTCTGTCAGATGAGTCTTGGAAACCCTATGGGACAGAGCTACTCTACCCTGTTGTTGTTGTTAAGTGCCATTGAGTCGACTCCGACTCATAGTGACCTTGTATTGGGTTTCTGAGGCGCGGCTGGTAAGTTTGAACCTCTGACCTTGCGGTTCAAACCAACCTTGAGATTGAGTGTTTATCCTATAGCGTCATACCAGGACTCCTACTCTGTCCTGTTGTTGTTGTTGTTAAGTGCCATCGAGTCGGTTCTGACCCATAGTGACCCTGTATGTTGTTGTTGTGAAGTGCCATCGAGTCGGTTCTGAGCCATAGCGACCCTGTATAGGGTTTCCAAGGAGCAGCTGGTGAGCTTGAACCACCGACTTTGCAGTTCAAACAGTTTTGCAGTCTAGTGCATTAACCCACAGCAAAAGGTTTATCTTTACAGGAGCACATCACAAGGTCTTTTCTCCCACAGAGCAGCTAGTGGGTTCAAATGTTCACCTTTCAGTTAGCAGCCAAGCACAAACTAAAACGTTTGCACCATCAGGGATCTTGTTGCTGTTTAGGTACTATAGGGTTAATTTCAACTCATAGTCAATTTCAACTCATAGTCAATTTCAACTCATAGTCAATTTCAACTCGTAGAGCACGACAGAAGGAAACACTGCCTGGTCCTGTACCATTTTCACAATCCAGCCATTCCTGCAGGAACTATGTCAATCTATCCTTTTCACCAATCCTCCCCCTTGCCAAGCATGCTGTCTTACTCCAGGGACAGGTCCCTCCGATAACATGTCCAAAATCATTGAGATGAAGTCTCCCCACCCTTACTTCCAAGGAGTACTCTAGCGGTACCTTCTCCCACATGGATTTGTTTGTTCTTCTGACAGTCCAATCAACATTTATCACCAACACCATAATTCAAAGACAGCCATTTTCTTCAATCTTCCTTATTCATTGTCAGCTTTCACATGCATATGAGGCCATTGAAAATACCATGACTTGGGTCATCTTTGTTCTTTAACACCTTAAAGAGATCTTTTGCAGCAGATTTGCCTAATGCAACACATCATTTGATGTTCTGACTGCTGCTTCCATGGGTGATGACTGGATCCAAGTAAAATGAAATCCTTAACAATTTCTATCTTTTTTTCCATTTATCATGCTGTTACTTATTGGTCTAATTAGGAGGATTTTTGCTTTCTTTATGGTAGCGTAATGGCGACGAATTGGGCTGCTAACCTCAGGGTCAGCAGTTTGAAACTACCAGCTGTTCCGAGGGAGAAAGATGAGGCTTTCTGCTCCTGTAAAGATTTACAGCCTCGGAAACCCTGTACAGGGTCGCTATGAGTCGGAACTGACTCCACAGCATACAACAACATGTTGAAGGGTAATCCACACTGAAGGCTGTAGTTTTGGACCTTTATCAGTTAGTGCTTCTAGTCCTTTTCACTTTCAGCAAGCAAAGTTGTGTTATATGCCTATCAAAGATTGTTACTGAATCTTCCTCCAATCCCGATGCCCTGTTCTTCTTCATGGAGTCCAGCTTCTCAGATTATTTGCTCAACATACAGATTGAATAAAATGGTGAAAGGATACACTCCTGACTCACACCTTTCCTGATTTCAAACCATTCAGGATCCCCTTGTTCTGTTCAAATGACTGTCTCTTGATCTATGCACAGGTTCCACATGAGCACAATTAAGTGTTCTAGAATACCCATTCATTGCAATGCTGTCTATAATTTGTTATGATCCACACAGTTCAATGCCTTGTTAAAGTTAATAAAACACAGGGGAACATCTTTCTGGTATTCTCTGCTTTCAGTCAAGATTCATCTGACATCACACAAGACATCCCTCATTCCACGTCCTCTTCTAAATCTGGCTTGAATTTCTGGCAGCTCCCTTTCAGTGGGCTGCTGCAACAATGTTTGGATTATCGTCAACAAACTTTTACGTGTGTGATATTAATGTTACTGTTCGATCATTTCAACGTTCTGTTGTATTGCCTTTCTTTGGAATGGTCATGAATATGGACTTCTTCCAGTCAGTTAGCCAAGTAGCTGTCTTCCAAATTTCTTGGCAGTGTGGCATTCATTTGTTGAAACATATCAGTTGGTATTCTGTCAATTCCTGGAGGCCTGTTTTTCAGCAATGCTTCAGTGCAGCTTGGATTTCTCCCTTCAAAATCATCAGTTCTTGATCAGATGGTACCTTCTGAAATGGTTGAGCTTCAACCAATTTTTTTGGTACAGTGACTCTGGATATTCCTTCCATCTTCTTTTGATGCTTCCTGCATCATTCAGTATATTGCCCTTGTGCTATAGAGTCAGCTGCGACTCATAAAGACCCAATGCACAGCAGAACGAAACACTGCCCAGTCCTGCACTATCCTCACAATTGCTGTTAGGCTTGAGCCCATTGGTACTGCCACTGTGTCAATCATCTCCTTGGGTCCTCCTTTTCTTCACTGACCCTCCACTTTACCAAGCATGATGTCCTTCTCCAGGGACTTGTCCCACCTAATAGCATGCCCAAAATATGAGAGACAAAGTCTGCACATCCTGGCTTCTAATGATCTTTCTGACTGTACTTCTTCCAACACAGATTTGTTTGTTCTTGTGACTGTCCATGGTCCCGTCAATATTGTTCTCCAAAACCATAATTCAAATGTATCGATTCTTCTTCCTTATTCATTATCCAATCTTCAATGTACATGAGGTTTTTGAAAATACCATGGCTTGCCCAGAGTCGGTGATATAGCCACAGAGGACTAGAGTGGAGAGGGAAGCATCGAGCTGATAAGAAGAGACAGCATATATACAAGAACACCCATACTTGCAGATAATACCCACTTGACCTGGCTTCAATGATTGGATGATCGGAGCTCAACTAGAAGAAGAAAGAAGAGGAAAAAAAGAGTAATCTGATACAATTTGATGAACTTGACCTACACCAATGGATGCAATAGCTCAAAAGAGGGAACAAATCTTTACAGCAAGGATCCTTCCCATCCCCTCCATACACAGAGTAGACCGGGATGGGCAACTTGGACATTGGCTACCCAAAATGGAGGGCTTCAAAGGCAAGAAGTGACTGGCTTACAAGCTTTCAAGAGGGAACCTAGATCCAGAGGGCGTGGAGGAAGGTAGAATCTCCACTGAGTAGTATACAATCTGTCTAAGCGGGGCTGATGAAATGAAATGCCAATAGGTCTCTTGTGGTACAATAGTGAATAACTGTTATCAGGACTGATTGTGAGGGTTAGAAATGTAAAGGTAGACGTTTTGTAGCAAGGAAGGGAGTGATTAACTTTTCAGTCTAGGAGTGGAGGTCCCTGGGACCATCAAGGGAAAAGAGCGGAGAGCGGGACCCTACTTAGAGAAGCAGTGACGCCAGAGATGGAGGCAGAGACGATGACATGAAGAGATGGAGCAGCTGGGAACTTTAGACCCAGAGAGGGACAGGGGCTGTGTACTGATGACCGGGGGGCAGGCTTGCAGGGTATACCCTTTGGTTGCTTAATGATGCATGGAGGGGATTGAAGCCATGGCAATGAAACAATATATGATAGGATGAATGTAAAGCTAATGTTCTCCCATGTAAACTATCACATAATTCACAATAAAACATTTAAAATATTTATATATCATGGCTTGAATCAGGCACACCTTAGTCCTAAAACTGGTATCTTTGCTCTTGGACACATTAAAGAGGTCTTTTGCAGATTTGTCTAGGGCAATACGTCCTTTGATTTCTTCAATGCTGCTTCTATGCACAAAATGAAGTCTTTGGCAACTTCAGTCTTTTCTCCATTTATCATGGTTTATTTTTATTGGTCTAGTGGTGAGGATTTTTGTTTTCATTACATTCAGGTGCAATCCATACTGAAGGCTGTGATCTTTGATCTTCATCAGTAAGTATTTTAAGTCCTCTTTGCTTCCAGCAAGGTTGTATCATCTGCATATCCCAGGTTGTTAATGAGTCTTCCTCCAATCCTGATGCCACATTCTTCTTCGTATAATCCAGGTTCTCAGGTTATTTTCCCAGCATGCAGACTGAGTAAGTACGGTGAAAGGATAGAGCCCTGGCCCACACCTTTCCTGATTTTAAACCATTCAATATTCCCTTGTTCTGTTCTAATAACTGCCTCTTGGTCTATGTACAAGGTTCCTCATGAAAACAATTCAGTGTTCTAGAATACCCATTTTTCTCAATGTTATCCAGTTATGAACCACACAACCAAAAGCCTTCGCATAGTCAATAAAGCATAAGTAAACATCTTTCTGTATTCTTTACTTTCAGTCAAGATCCGACATCAGCAATGATATCCCTAATTCCAAGTTCTCTTCTGAATCTGGCTTGAATTTCTGGCAGTTTCCTGTCTATACACTATTGTGACCATTTTTTAATTATCTTAAGCAAAATTTTACTTACATGTGATATTAACGATATTGTTAAATAACGTCCACATTCCATTGGGTCATCGCTCTTTGGAATGGCCACAAATGGATCTCTCCCTATGGGTTGGCCAGGTAACTGTCGCCCAAGTTTTTTGGCAAAGACAAGTGAGTGCCTCCAGCGTTGCTTATCAGTTTGTTGATATATTTCAACTTGTATTCCATCAGTTCCTGGAGCCTTGTTTTTCACCAGTGCCTTCAGTGAAGCTTGGACTCCTTCTTACAATACTGTTGGTTCTTGATCATATGCTACCTTTTGAAATGAATGAACACCAACCATTACTTTTGGGCACAGGGAGTCTGTGTATCTTGCCGACCTTGTGGTTCAAACGGATCTCACAGTCCAGTGCTTATCCTACAGTGCCACAGCAGGACTCCAGAGCACTGTTCAAACAAGAATGCAGCAGAGGGTTGTGAGGGGAGGGGCCACGCATCAGCACACGACCCCATACACCTGCGCAGGACCCTGGGTAGTGGTGAGAGGCGTGAGCTTTGCCGACAGGCTTACCCGATTACTCATCTGTTGCTCTTGTTTTAAGGCCTCTGATTCCCTATGGGAGACCAGTGTCGGGAGAGGTGGGAGACGCAAAGAAAGCATTGTACAGAGGGATGGTGTCCAGGAAAGGGATGATGTGCCCATGTGGGAAGGAGATGGGCCATGTCTACTGTGTCCCTCTCCCAGCCCCCTCTGCCCTATGTGATGAGTCTGACCACTTCCCAGCCTAGCCCTGGATCTCTTGAATGTCCCCACTCTCTAACATCCCTGTCTCATCAACCCCAGATGCTGGAGGGGTGGGGACTGGGAAACCTCATGGTTGAGTCTTGTGGTCTGGGTGCGAAAGTCCCACCAACCGGCTGACTCACATTGTGTTGCAACAGGAGGGCCCCACAATCACCCTGCAGCTGCCCAGGCACCCCATCCCCAAATTCACCCAGCCCCTAGCTGCTTCCCACTCCCTCCCCACCACCACTGTCCTGTGTCGCAGACCTGCCTGGCCCTTTTCCAAGAAGAATCCTTTCTCTCTGGAGGAAGAGGGAGAGGAGGATACCAGCTGGGAGGAGGAGGAGGCTATCAAGACTCCCACGATACTACTGCTCACGCATCACATACGTGCCTGGCAACTGTCTGAGCTTAGTCCGGAGTTTCTTCCTTATAGTCTCCCCTTTCCCGTAACCTCACATTCAAGCAGGTAACATTTGCCTCGGTGGTCGACCATGTAAGGGAACAAACAAGGGTCTTTCTGACTTTTGTTTCCAAAAACCTGCATTCATGAGGAAAAGGAGACAGCAGAGAAAGAGAGAAAGGCTTGGGAGTCGTGAGAGTAGAGGGTTTCTGTCCTTGCTTCACAGCAGCCAGCCCAAAAAGAGGCTATAAGACCCCCTGGAGGAAAGGTAACGGCTGGGGGCCAGCAATGGCCAGACAGCATAGCCCATGTAGATCCGTGATGGGGGACTCTCACTGCCTCATTCTAAGAGGTTCCTGCCTCTGTGGCTCCACCCTGGGAAGGGGGAAGAGGGTTCCCAGAAAGGAAACCCCCCAAAAAAAACAAACTCATTGAGTCAATTCCAGCTCACAGTGACCCTGTGCTGAGTTTCTGAGACTGTCACACAGCACAGCCTCAACTGTCTCTTGAGGAATGGCTGGTGGGTTTGAACTGCTGGTCTTGCAGTTAGCAGCCCAATATCTAACCCACAGCACCACACTTTTTCTCTTCTGCCAGCTCAGCCAAATGAGGGCTCAGAGTCAGAAATACAGCGAAGTGATTAAAAAGAGAACATTTTTTGTGCACACCTGAGCCTATGCCCTGAGATCCTTACACATTAGACCTTTATCACAAATGAGTGTCTGGTGACACCCCACAGCATGGTCTTTCCACAGCAGAGCAGAGCCGTCCCTCCTAGTGGCTCTCAGACAAACCAACCATCCCTGAGAGGTTAGGTGAGTCACTGTCTGGGCCTCGTTTTGTCCTTGTTCCCTCTGCAACCCCAGCATTCCAGTCAGCATCACCCCACTGCAGCGTCCATGCCTCCCACCATTCAACTCTGCAGCAACCAGGTCAGCCAGGTCCTCAGTCAAGCCATCCTGATGCGCATCTGAATCCACATCCTCGGTCTTCATAAAGCTCACTGCTGGGAAACTGAAAAATAAAGAATTTGCTGCAAAGCTGCTTCCCTGGTGTTCTGCGCCTCCCTCAGAGTGCGAGGGAGAGAGCACGCTAACACACACACATAGTCATATGCTCACAGACACTCTGATGTTCAAACACACTCACACAACACACATGCTCATACACACCCCCACACATTCGTCCTCACCTGTGTATTCTAACACACTCACACACATCCTCACACTCACACACTTAAATACACACATATTCATGTACTCACTAGTACATGGCTGTGTTTCCACACCCCTATCCCCCTACTCCCATGGAGTCCCGGTATGGCGCTGTGGGTTAATGCGCCAGACTGCAAAGTCAGAGGTTCAAGCTCACCAGCTGCTCCTTGGAAACCCTATACAGGGTCACTATGGGTCGGAACCGACTAACAACAACAACAACACCCCCCCCCCCAGGTGGCTGATTTGTTCCCCAGCTACAGGCAGCTGCTGACACCATATCAGGTAGGGAAAGTGTGAGAGTAGCAGGAAGGATGCCCCTGTGGTCCCCACGTTGCAGGGAGGGCTCAGAACCCATTCCACACAGGCAGCAGATTCCTCCTTTGAGGTCCGGAAGGGCGGAGCCTGGGGGTGGCCTAGGAGGAAAGGGGGAGGAGAGCTGGGGCGGGGGGGATTGTAAAAATGGCATGATGTCTGGCCTCCTCTAACGAAAGGAGAATCAAGATTGACAGCCCAAGAGCAGATAAACAAACCTCCTCTCTCCAACTTTTTTACCAATTTTGACACCAGCTCTTCCTCCCACAGCGTTCTCTATTTCCCTACTGGGTTCCACAATTCATTTCAAATGGGCACACAGAACTCATAGATGATAGTCATGATTATGGAGTTCATTAGGGAAGTAGCAGATTGCAATTCAGAACACAGTTCATCCCTCAGTCTCTCGGCACCTCAGACTCTCAGCCCCTCAGCCCCCTCAGCCCAGCCTCTGCCCTGCTTGGGTTACAAAGTTCTTTAGCTCTGCCAATACATGCTAGAGAGACCCCATGCCGTCAGTAAGCCTCAGCCCAAAGGCACTCAGCTCTCTTGCTCCATGGACTGGGACGCCCACGGTGCTGTCTCATCATCTGCTGGTCTCCTGATTCTGTTGCCTCAGCTACTGCCATTTCCCTGCCACTGCTTCTCCTGACCTCGCACCATCTCTGGTGTTACAGTTCTCTCTCGTCTATCTAGGAATGGTCCAGTTCCATTGGACACGCTCCAGTCCAAGCTCTGCTTTGTGGTAGTTAGAGCCTCCCTTTCTGCCTCTGGGATGCCTCGTTTTAAGTCTAGTTGTTGTTGTTGTTGTTAGGTGCCATCGAGTCAGTACCGAATCAAAGCAACCCTCTGCACAACAGAACGAAAACACTGCCCAGTCCTGGGCCAACCTCACAATTGTTGCCAGATTTGAGCCCATTGAAGCTGCCATTTTGCCAATCCATCTCGCTGGGGGTCTTCCTCTTTTTCTCTCACCTTCCACCTTATCAAACATGATATCTTTCTCCAGCAACTGATCCCTCCTGACAGTATGTCCAAAGTATGAGAGACCAAGTTTGGCCATCCTGGCCTCTAAGGAGCACTCTGGCTGCACTTCTTCCAACACAGGTCTGTTTGTTCTTTTGTCAGCCCATGATACTTTCAGTATTCTCCTCCAACACCGTATGCTGAGCAAATAATCCAAGAAGCTGGGTTATATGAAGAAAAACGTGGCATCAGGATTGGAGGAAGACTTATTAACAACCTGCGATATGCAGATGATACAACTTTGCTTGCTGAAAGTGAAGAGGATGTAAAACACTTACTGATGAAGATCAAAGAGCACAGCCTTCTGTAAGGATTGCATCTCAATGTGAAGAAAACAAAAATCCTCACCACTGGATCAATAAACAACATTCTTATCAATGGAGAAAAGGTTGACGTTGTCAAGGACTTCATTCTTCTTGGATCAACCATCAACACTCATGGAAGCAGTAGTCAAGAAAACAAATGACGTATTGCATTAGGCAAATCTGCTGCACAGGAACTTTTTAAAGTGTTGAAGAGCAAAGATGTCAGCTTGAGGACTAAGGTGTGCCTGACCCAAGCCATGGTATTTTCAATAACCTCATCTGCATGCGAAAGCTGGACAGTGAATAAGGAAGACCGTAGAAGAACTGATGCATTAAGCCTAGCAGGATGGCAAAACTGACCAATCTGCTTGTTAGGGTTCCATCTACCTTATTTGCATTGCCCCACCCTCACAGAGTTCCATGCACCTTATTTGCATATTTCCACCCAATCATTTTCCCAAACTCTCTTAGTAAATGTTTTGAATATAAGTTGCCGTGTGTGGAGGACTCAAAGTGCTGGACTCTCTTCAGCTCGCTAAGGTAGTATTGTTTCCTGCCCACTTCAGTCCAGAGGTGATGGAGACTCAGGCCTAGGCAGCCTGCACACTGACTGGGACTGGCAGAGCCAGGATTGGACTCTATTCTGCTGCTTGGTTCACGGGTTCTGAAAGGCTCCACAGTCCAGCTCCACAGCCCCTCTTTCCACACACATCATGATTTCACATTGCAATGACAATCCAGCCTGTGTGTAGTACATGTGGTGGTAGCAGTATAACTTGCCATCAAGTGAACTCTTGATTCATGACGGCCCCATGTGTGCAGAGTAGAACAGCTCCATAGGGTTTTCAAGGCTGTGACCTTTTAGCAGCAGATTGCCAGGACTTTCTTCCAAGGCACTACTCATTGGATTCATAGCGCCAACGTTCTGGCTAGTAGCCTAGCACGTAGCCTTTTGTGGGACTTTCCCTCCCAGCCTCTTCCTGTAGACTCAGCGTCAGATCCCCAGGGTCCACCACTCCAATTCTCCACACAGACGCCCCACCTAGCCCACCACCGAAGAGAGGAGTTTCCATTCATCCCCAGCGCAGGGTCCAGGACGAATGCTCTGGAAGAGCCAAGCTCGGGAGCATCACTGGTGATCTCCATAGGCTCTGCCAAGGAAAAGTAAAATGGGAGGACAAGGGTATACTCGGCCGGCGAGGTGCGTCATTTCATTTTAAAGGAGACAGCGTCTTGGATGTGGCCCATACTGCTGTGAGACCGATAAAGCGATAGGATCTTTCTGAAGGGCAGTCTGATCATCTATATCAAAAGTCTTTAAAATGTGCATGCATGGGCATATCCTTTAGGCCATTAATTCCACTTCTAGGAAACGTCACCTAAGGAAATGTTCAGACAGGTGAGCCAAAAATGTAGGTTCAAGGATGTTCACTGCAGAGCTGTTTAAAGTAGCAAGGAACTGGAAACGACCTAAGCATACAAAGCCAGGGACAACACACATAAGTCATGTATACATGTATGCAATGGCATCCGATACTCCTGCAAAAAATGAGCATGGTCATTGGCGTAAAAAGATGTTCACAATGTATTCCTGAGTTTAAAGCAGGCTACACTAGCCTACTCCTCTTTCTTGTCATTTCAATTTAAAATCTATATGAATATAGAAATATCTGGACGTGAATACTTCAAAATAGTAAGTAGCAGCAGAGAGATTTAAATCGCTTTTCCCTTGGTTTAAATTTCCTGGTTCTTTTCAAAAATTGAAAATTCAGCTCATGTGAATTTTCCATCTCTACTTCCATAGGTGTGGGTCTGTCTGATTTTACATAAAATATATCTGAAGACTACCCAAAAATGGCTGACCCTGGCTGACGCTGGCAAGGGACAGCTGGTGGGTGAGGGCATATGTTGTTGTTGTTGTTGTTGTTGTTAGGTACTGTAAAGTCAGTTCCAACAGAACAAAACACTGCCTAATCCCGTGCCAGCCTCCCAATTATTGTTGTTTGAAGCTATAATTGCTGCCACTATGTCATTCTATCTCATTGAGGGTCTTTCTCTTTTTCACTGACCCTCTACTTTACCAAGCATGATGTCCTTGTCCAGGACTGGTCCCTCCTGACACATGTCCAAATGATATGAGATGAATACTTCTAAGGAGCATTTCTGGCTGTATTTCTTCCAAGACAGATTTATTTGTTCATCTGGCAGTTCATGAGACATTCACTATTCCTTGCCAATACTACAATCCAAACACACCAATTCTTATTCAGTCTTCCTTATCCATTGTTTAGTTTTTGCATGCCTATGAGGTTTTTGTTTTGTTTTTTGGAGGGGGGGAGGGGTGCCAGGATGTGTACAGGAACACCTAGGAATATATGATAATTTAAACAAACAAAGGGCACATTCTATAAGGCTATAAATCTTTAGGAGCTCTGGTAACATAGTGGTTATAAGTCAGGCTGCCAACCTCAAGGTCAGCAGTTCGAAAGTACCCGCAGTTCCACGGGAGAAAGATGAGGCGTTCTGCTCCCATAAAGATTTACTGCCTCGGAAACCTTGTGTAGGGTCACTATGAGTCGGAACTGACTCCATGGTAATTAACAACAACAACAACAACGAGGTGTATTGGAGTCCTGGCGTGGCGCTGTAGGTTAATGCGCCAGACTGCAAAGCCATTTGAACTGCAAGGTCAGCGGTTTAAGCTCACCAATCACTCCTAGGAAACCCTATACAGAGTCGCTATGGTCAGAACCGACTTAACAGCACTTAACAACAACAAATGAGGTGTGTTGGAGTCATGGTATGCAGCTGTGGGATACAGCACTGGACCACAAAGTTGGATGGAATCACAAGGTTGGTGGTTCAAACTCATTAGCCGCTCCTTGTTGTTGTTGTTGTTAGGTGCCATCAAGTTGGCACCGACTCATAGCGACCTTATGCACAGCAGAACAAAACAATGTCCGATCCTGGACCAACCGCACTACTGTTGCCACACTCGAGTCCATCGATGCTGCCACCTGGCCAACCCATCTCATTGGGGATCTTCCTCTTTTTCTCTCACCCTCCATTTTACCAAACATGATATCCTTCTCCAGTGACTGGTCCCTCCTGACAATATGTCCAAAGTATGAGAGACAAAGTTTGGAAACCCCTATATAGGGTCGCTATGAGTGGAAACTGACTAAACTGCACTTAACAACGACATGAGGTGTGTGGATATGAAAAGGAATCATTTTACTATGTACTCTTCTGTATCCTTTGAATTCTTTGGATCATGTGAATTTATTACCTTTTCACAAATGTAAATTAAAATTTTAAAACAAAAAAATAAATGACTAGGAGAACAAACAAGATGGAGGAGAGAGTGGAAGTACAGTGAGGAGCTCTGTCAGCAACAACAAAGAATACTGGATCAAGCAGGCTCAGGGGATGGTGCAAGAACCCTGAACTACATATAAAGGAATATTTAGAAGATTGAAAGGCTTACAGCTAGGGGAATGTGTAACAGAAGCAAGAAATCCATTGCTTTCTAATTCAAGATGCTCAGCTGCTCCCAGAACCGCCATCTTGGGCGAGACCAAGTGGAGGAAGGATCAGAGCAGCCACGGATGCCTGACAGAACTGCAGAGATAAAGGTGTGGATATTCTTTTTTTGTATCTGTTCATTGGTCTCTTGCTGTCTGTGCACCTCCATTCTGGTGACTAGAGGGGGGGCCTGAGGGAGTGGACACCCAACTCCCATCCCCCAGATGCATACAGATCTCCTCAAAATTTAAAGAGACAGTTTCCACTTAAAACCAAATGGCTACATCCGGCTCTGAACTGTTTATAACTAGAACAAAGGCCTGAACGGGGATTGTGGAGCAGGACAGGCAGACTAAAAAGGAAACAGGCCGAAAATTAAATCCTGAGTTACGTAACAATGACCAACAGTGGCATCTTGAAATTTCTCAGGAAGAAGAGTGAAAAGGGAAGCTCATATCTTGATCACAATCAGAAAGCATAAAAAATACCAAAATACATACCCATCTAAGTATTAAGACCACAGATAACTCCTGAATATGTCCAAAAAACAGAAGCAGATGACCATATCAGCACAAGCCAGAAACAAGATAAAGTGACTGAGTCAAATGAGTTGAAAGTAGACCTACACTCCATACTGGAAGATGGGCAGGCTTTGGAAATGCCTGAGAAGGAATTCAGAAAAATGATTATGAAATGTATCAAAACACTATACAATTGAGTTGAGAAAAATACGGAAGAAGTCAGGAAAGCTATAGGAGCAATCAAATAAGATAGATACAGCATTGGAAACAATTCAAAACCTACAGAAAGAGGTCCAGATGATTAATAATAGAATATCAGAAATGGAAAATACACTGAAAGGGCAAAGGAGTAGAATTCAAGAGACAGAAGCCAGAACTAATGAGCTAGAAGATAAAGCTCTCAACACTACTAAGATAGAAAAGCAAGCACAAAATAGGATTTAAAAATCTGAAGAAGGCCTAAGATTTATGTTGGACAACATGAAGAGGAATAACTTAAGAATTATCAGCATTCTGGAACAGGAAGAATCACACAAGTCCACAGAGAAGATAGTTGAAGAGCTTCTGGAAGAAAATTTTCCTAACATCATGAAAAGTGAAAAGATAAGCATTCAAGAAGCTCAACGAACCCCAAGAAGGATAGACCCTAAAAGATAATCACCAAGACATAATAATCGAGCTCTCCAAAATCAAAGATAAGGACAGATTCCTGAAAGCAACTAGGGAAAAGAGAAGTGTAACATCAAAGGCAAGCAAATCAGATTAAGCTCGGATCTCTCAACAGAAACCATGCAGGCAAGAAGGCAATTGGGAGATATATATATATATATATATAACCCTCAAAGAAAAACACTGCCACCCAAGAATCCTCTACCCAGCAAAGCTGTCAATCAAATACGATGGTGTAATCAAAACATTCCAGGATAAACAGAAGCTAAGGGATTTTGCAAAAGCCAACCGTTCTATGAAAAACATCCTAAAGGAAGTTCTGTGGGCTGAGAACAGACAACTACCACAGAATGACATACGTGGCAGCACCACC
>NW_006409825.1:3314-4917 GCF_000296735.1 Chrysochloris asiatica | reverse complement strand
AGACTTGCAGAATATACCCTTTGGAGATGTAAATTATTATACATGTCTGAGTGGTTTTTTCTGTTGTTGTGTTTTAAAGCTAAAGTGGATAGAGAGAAATATTGTTAACTGATGGTACGTGAAGGGGATAATTGTAATGAAACAAGGTGTATGATTTGTTGAATGTAAAACTGATGATCTGCCCTGTAAACTTTCACTCAGGCCACAATAAAAAACTTAAGTAAATAAATAAATGACTAAAGCTTGGACATTTCCCAGATCCTATGCATGTGCATCAGCATCCTAGACTCAACTACCAGGGGATGGTGGTGGTGATGTGTCACCGAGTTGGTTCCAGTTCATAGCTACCCTATATAGGGTTTCCGAGGCTGTAAATCTTTCCAGAAGCAGAAAGCTTCGTCCTTCTCCCTCAGACTGACTGGTAGAGTCAAACTGCTGAACTTACAGTCAGCAACCCACTTCATAATCCACTATGCTGCCACAGCTCCTTCAGGTGTGACAACAGGGAGTGGTGGAGCCTGTGGCAAAGTGGAGAAGCAGAGTCCTAATTGCTTCGTCTAATTTGTACAGTGCAGTCAGGCTACCCAGGCCTGCCCACCCCTCCAGTTTCTCAATAAAAGTCAAGCATCGACTGCCATACACATTTTCTTATTTTATAACATGTCCTGGTCCTCCCATAAGAAGTCTCTATAGGTCAGGTAGATAGACTGCCAGTTTGCAATCACCACATGACTATAGAATATTCTTGAGAAATTTAAGGGGGATTATCCAAAGTCATTCAGTGGGTGTCACAGGGCAGACTAAAACCCGGCACTCTTTGACTTCAGTTCTAACAACAGTTAGCCAGCAATGACTCAGAGGAACGAAAAGCTTACAGGGCTGCCAAACCCTGTGGAGCAGGGAGCCTGCCTTCTGGGACCCTTTCTAGACAAGATCTACAGGCCTGAAGCAGGAGGGCAAACTCCCAGCTCCTGCAAAACAAAGTCTGGGCTGTAAAGCTGGGCTGACCAGAGACCAAAGTTAAGACGTGGGAGCAGCTGGCCCCAATCACACATCTCTGGCCCCCTGGCCTCCCTGCCCTTTTCCCTTCTCCTGCACCATACTGCTGCTTCATATATTACCCAGGCCTCAACCCAGGCCACATCTGTCTCCCACTTGCAAGCCCCCTGAGTACAGATTGAGTGTAGAGATGGGCTAGCTCATTCCTCTAACCCCCTGATCTGTCCACCCAAGCAAACGCCTTCCTCGTGGTTTCTTCCATTTTCTGAGTCCAGCACCTTCATCTGAAATGTGGCTTAGGACACCTTTCTCCCTGAGATGAGGGAGGAAGAAACTGAAGGCATGAGCCAAGGGTTATACATCAAATTTGTAAAAACCTTAAAAGAATACTAAAAGCTTGTGAGCATATGATAAATGGGCATTTTCATAACCGACAGCTGTTATAGTTAGATGCTGTCAAGTTGGTACAGACTCATAGTGACTCCATGCTCAACCGTGGCAACATCAAAATCTTGGCCCCAAGCTGCTGCCATTGTGCCAAACCATCTCTTTGGAAGTCTTCCTCTTTTTCTCAAAATTTACTTTACCAAGCATGATCTCCTTC
>NW_006409825.1:0-2004 GCF_000296735.1 Chrysochloris asiatica | reverse complement strand
GCTTGAACCTCTAATAGTTCTTTGTCAATATACTGTTGCAGCTGTTTTTGAATTATCTTTAGCAAAATTTTATTTGCATGCCTTATTAATGATATTGTCTAAAGATTTCAGCATTCCATTGGGTCACACCTCTTTGGAATGGGCACAAATATGGATCTCTTCCAGTCAATTGGCCAGGTAGCTGTCTTCCAAATTTCTTGGCATAGATGAGTGAGTGCCTCCAGCGCCCCATCAGTTTGTTGAAAGATTTCAATTTGTATTCCATCTATTCCCGGTGTCTTATATTCTTTGCCAATGCCTTCAATGCACGTTGGACTTCTTCCTTCAGGATCATTGGCTCTTGATCATATGCTACCTCTTGAAATGACTGAACATTAACCATTTCTTTTTGGTACAGTAACTCTGTGTATTCCTTCCATCTTCTTTTGATGCTTTCTGCATCCTTCAATATTTTACCCATAGAATCCTTCAATATTTCAAGTTGGTGCTTGAATTTTTTCTTCAGTTCCCTCTGCTTGACAGGTGCTGAGCACATTCTTCTCTTGTGGTTTTCCAGGTCTTTGCACATTTCGTTATAATATTTGACTTTGTCGTTTCAAGCTGCCCTTCGAAATTTTCTATTCAGCTCTTGTACCTCCTCACTTCTTCCATTTGTTTTAGCATCTCTATGCTGAAGAGCAAGTTTCAGAGTCTCTTCTGACATCCATTTTGGTCTTTTCCTTCTCTTTTGTCTTCTTAATGACCTTTTGCTTTCTTCATGTATGGTGTTCTTGTTGTCATCCACAACTCTTCTGGTTTTCAGTCATTAGTGTCTAATTCATAAAATCTGTTCGTGAGATTAACTCTAAATTTGGGTGGAATCTGTTCAAGGTCATGTTCTGGCTCTCATGGACTTGTTTAAATTTTCTTCAGCTTCAGCCTGAACTTGCATATGAAAAACTGGTGATCTGTTTCACAGTCTTTTCCCACCATCTCTTTCCACAGATGTAGTCAGTTTGATTTCTGTGTATTCCATCTGGTGAGGTCCATGTGTACAGTCATTTTTTATGTTGTTTAAAAAAAGTATTTGCAATGAAGAAGTCATTGGTCTTGCAAAATTCTATCATGAGATCTGCAGTATCATTTGTACCACCATCTTTTCCAACTACTGATCCTTGCTCTTTTTTTTACAACTTTTGCATCCCAATAGCCAGTAATTATCAACACATCTTGATTGAATGTCTGATCAATTTCAGACTTAAGAAGTTGGTCGAATTCTTCAGTTTCATTGTTACTGGCTTTAGTGGTTGGTTCATAAATTTGAAGAATAGTGGTCTTCCTTGTAGAAGAATGGATATTATCCTATCATAGACAGCATTACACTTCAAGACAGACTTTGAAGTGTTCTTTTTGATGATGAATGTGACGCCATTCCTCTTCAATTTGTCATTCCCAGCATAGTAAATCATGTGATTGTCAGATTCAAAATGGCCAATACCAGTCCAATTTCAGCTCATTAATGCCTAAGGTATTGATGTTTATAGGTTCTATTTCATTTCTAGCAATTTTCAGTTTTCTTAGATTAATACTTGGTACATTCCATATTCTGATTATTAATGGATTGTTACAGCTGTTTCTCTTCATTTTGAGTTGTGCCCCATCAATAAATGAAGGTCCTGAAGGCTTTACTACATTAGCATCATCATACGCAACTCTTATTTTGAGGAGATTGCTCTTTCCTAGTCATATTTTGAGGCCTTCCAACCAATCTCAAGATGGCGGATCGGGTAGATGTGCAGTGAGGAGCTCCATCAGCAACAACACTGAATACTGGACCAAGCAGGCTCAGGGCATGGTGCCAGAGTTCCGAACCACATATAAAGGAATATTTAGAAAGTTGGAAGGCTTACAGCTAGGGGAATTTGTAGCAGAAGCAAGAAATCCATTGCTTTCTAATTCAAGACGCTCAGCTGCTCCCGGAACCACCATCTTGGGAAAGACCAAGGGGGAGAAGGATCAGAGCAG
>NW_006409824.1:20844-21878 GCF_000296735.1 Chrysochloris asiatica | reverse complement strand
TGAACCACTGACCTTGTGGTTCAAACTGACCTTGTAGTCCACTGTTTTATCCCATAGCACCAAACCATTAGAGAGATGCAAATCAAAACAACAATAAGATATCATCTTATTTCAGCATTAATAACAAAGTTCAAAAACACAGAAAACAACATATGCTGGCAAGGGTGTGGAGAGGCTGGGACCCTACCCTCCTACATTGCTGGTGGGACTGCAAATGGTACAAACACTGTGGAAAACAGTATTGTGCTTTCTCATAAAGTTAGAATCAGAAATATTTTATGAACCAGCCATCCCTCTACTTGGTATATCTTATCAAGAAACAAAAGCTGTGACACAACTAGATACACACACACCATGTTCTTTACTGCACTGTTCACAATAGCAAAAAGATGAGACAGCCTAAATGCCTAACAACATAAAAATGGTTAAACAAGCTTTGGTACATACACACAATGAAAAATTATAATACATTGAAGAATAACAAAGAATCTGTAAGACAAACTATGCTGAGTGAAATTAGGACATTAAAGTGAGTGAAACTGTTGTTGTTGTTAAGTGCCACTGAGTAGGTTCTGACCCATAGTGATCCTGTGTAGGTTTTCTGAGGAGTGACTGGTGAGCTTGAACCGCAACCTTGCAGCTCAGCGTCATTAATCTGCAATGCCACACCAGGAGTCTGGAGTGAAATTAATCAATTACAAAAAGACAAATCCTGCATGAGAACAAAGTTGAAGAAAGTTAAAAGGATTTTCTAGCTAAATGAAACAGTCTAGGATGGTTACAGGGAAAGTTGGGGGTGGAGGAGATGGGGAAAAATTAAGTGAATAGTGTTCAATACTGTTAACTAACAATACATGAAGTAGACAGCAATCATTGTCATTATACAAAGTGTATAATTAGTTGAATGTGGCACTGATGATCTGTTCTGTAGATCTTCACTCAATTTACAATAAAAAGGTTTGTTTTTTTTAAACTACCTTAAAATATAAATGCTGTCTGTGATAGCATAATATCCTACAAGAAACCACTAGTAT
>NW_006409824.1:17026-20183 GCF_000296735.1 Chrysochloris asiatica | reverse complement strand
CTCTGAAACTTGTTCTCCATCATACAGATGCTAAAGGGAATGGAAGAAATGAGGTAAAAGAGCTAAACAGAAAATTTCAAAGGGCAGCTCAAGAAGACAAAGTCAAGTATTATAATGAAATGTGCAAAACCCTAGAGTTAGGAAACCAGAAGGGAAGAATATGCTCAGTATTCCTCAAGTTGAAATAACTGAAGAAAAATTCCAAATCTCAACTTGCAATACTTAAGCAGTCCTGGTGTGGTGCTGTGGGTTAATGCACTAGACTGCAAGGTGGTTTGAACAAGGTTAGTGGTTCAAGCTCACCAGCTGCTCCTTGGAAACCCTACAGAGGGGTCACTAAAGGTCAGAACAATGGTCAAAATATTAAATGATGCAGAATGCATGAAAAGAAGATGAAGAAAGACTGAAACTCAAATGGAACACACAAGCAGGTATGTAAGCTTACTGGCGACCACGTTGATCTACTGGTGAGTAGAAATAGGAGAAAGGCAGCATGAAGACATGGGTTGAATCTGACCACATTCCATATATCGCTGTCGACCTGGAGATGAGAGAGAAGAGGAAGGGCTGCTTGGTCCAAAGTATGGTGAGACCTGGGAACTCCTGAGCCCATGGACAAGGACATAGCCACGGAGGACTAGAACTGAGAGAGAAGCATCTAGCTGATACAAAGTGAGGGGAGACACACAAGAATGCCCAAACTTGCAGAGCGTACCCATCTGACCTAGCTTCGATGGCTTGATGATCACAACTCGACTAGAATATAAAAAAAATTTTTGATAAAGGAAACAAGTGTAAATTGCTACAATTTGAGGAACTTGACCTGTAGTAGCTCAAAATACTGACTGAGATGAAAGGAATCTTCAAATCAAGTATCAATCCTATCCCTTCTGTGCACAGGATTGATAGGGACAGGCAACTTAGACATTGGCTACTGAAAATGGGGGTGGGGGAGGCAATAAAAGCAGAAAGTGACTGGCTTACAAGTTTTCAAGAGGGAGTTTAGTTTCAGAGTGTGCAAAAGAAGGTAAAACCCCCACTGAATAGTTTTCATCTTGTCTAGATAGGTCTGGTGAAAGGAGATGGAGATAAGATTCGTATGATTCAATAGTGTTATCATGACTAATTGCGATTGCCACTACTGTAAAGTTAAAGTTTTATAACAAAAATGGGGAAGTAGTTAATCTTACAGTCCAGGAACAGAGGACCCCAGGACTATCAAGGGAGAAGAGTGAGAGTAGAATGTGGGACCCTATCTAGAGAAATAGCAATACCAGAGATGAAGGCCGAGGTGATGGCATGGAGAGAGAGCAGCTAAGGACTGCAAACTCATGTAAAGAGAAAGGCTGTGTGCTGGTGGCCAGAAAGAAGGCTTGCAGAATGTGCACTTTGGTTGGTTGTTTAAATTAATTATATATTCCTGAGTGGTTTGTTGTTTTTTTTTTGTTTTTTTTTGTACATTTAAAAAAAAAAAACCAGAGGGTTCACCCAGGAGACATCAAGACAAGTAGCTGGGTCCCCTCAAAGCAAACCCCGTTCCAAGACTAAGACTCAATGGGAATATACACTCTGATTGGTGACCATGTTCATCACTGATAAAGGGAAGTGAGGGAAAAACAGCAATGAAGCTGCAAGCTAAGCCCTGCAATGTTCATAGACTTCCATGAACCCGGGTGGAGACCTGGTTGGCCAGCAGTGTGGCAAGACCTGGGGATTCTTGAGCCCAGAGTCAATGACACAGCCACAGAGGACTAGAGTGGAGAGTGAAGTGTCCAGCTGATAAGAAGAGAGGGCATATGCACAAGAACACCCACACTTGCAGATAATACCCACTTGACCTAGCTTCAATGACTGGATGATCAGAGCTCAACTAGAAAAAGAAAGAAGAGGGAAAAAAGAGTAATCTGATACAATTTGATGAACTTGACCTACACCTATGGATGCAGTAGCTCCAAAGAGGGAACAAATCTTTACAAAACAAGGATCATTCCTACCTCCTCCGTACACAGAGTAGACAGGGATGGGCAACTTGGACACTGGCTACCCAAAATGGGGGTACTACAAAGGCAAGAAGTGACTGGCTTACACACTTTCAAGAGGGAACCTAGATTCAGAGGGCATGAAGGTAGAATCTCCACTGAGTAGTAAGCATCTGTCTAGGCGGGGCTGATGAAAGGAAATGCAGATAGGTCTCTTGTGATACAATAGTGAATAATTGTTATCAGGACTGATTGTGAGGATTGGAAATGTAAAGGTAGACTTTTTGTAGCAAGGAGGGGAGTGATTAACTTTGCAGTCTAGGAGCAGAGGTTCCTGGGATCATCAAGAGAGAAGAGAGGAGAGTGGGACTCTACCCAGAGAAGTAGTGACGCCAGAGATGAAGGCAGAGATGATGACGTGGAGAGAAGGAACAGCTGGAGTCTTTAGATCCAGAGAGGGAGAGGGGCTGTGTGCTGACCACCGGGGTGCAGGCTTATAGGGTATACCCTTTGTTTGGTTGATGATGCATGAAGAAGATTGTAACCACGGCAATGAAATGATATACGATAGGATGAATGTAAAACTAATGTTCTCCCATGTAAACTATCACATAATTCACAATAAAACATTGAAAAAAAATACAAAAAACAGAGGTAATAGACACAAATACTGTGTGTCACTCAGCAAATACTGTTGAATGATGATGCATAGAGGGGATTGTAATCACTGCAATGAAATGAAGTGCATACAACAGGATGAGTGTAAAACTGATGTTTTCCCATGTAAACTACCACTCAATTAACAATTAAAACAAAAAAAGAAGATGGAAGGAATACACAGAGTCACTATACCAAAAAGCAATGGTTGATGTTCAACCATTTCAAGAGGCAGCATATGTCAAAAGTCAATGGTACTGGAGGAAGCAGTCCAAGGTGCTTTGAAGGTATTAGTGAAAAACAAGGCTCCGGGAACTGACGGAAATACAAGTTGAAATCTTTCAACAAATTGATGTAGCACTGGAGGAACACATTGATCTATGATAAAAAAAATTTTTTTTAATTTTTTGGAAGATAGCCTCCTGGCCAACTGCTTTGATCCATATTTTTGCCATTCCAAAGAGAGGTGACCCAATGGAACACAGAAATCATCAGAAAATAGCATTACTATCACATACAAT
>NW_006409824.1:5695-16116 GCF_000296735.1 Chrysochloris asiatica | reverse complement strand
CAGAATGCTCCTTAGAAGCCAGGATGGTGAGACTTTGTCTCTCATACTTCGGACATATTATCAGGAGGGACCAGTCCCTTTGGGCTTTGTAAAGTGGAGAGTCAGCAAAAAAGAGGAGAACCCCCAAAAGAGCTGGATTGGCACAGTGGCAGTAGTAATGGTCTCAAGCTTAACAATGATTGTGAGAATGGTATCGGTCCCAGCAGTGTTTTGTTCTGTTGTGCATAGGGTCGCTGTGAATTGGAACTGACTTCAGGGCACCTAACAACATGTTATGTGAAGTAAGTCAATCACAAAAGGGCAAATATTCTTTGAGACCAGTATTATCAAATGTCAAGAAAATGGTTTCTGTACAGAATGAAACATTCTTTGATGGTTACAAGGATGGGGGAAATCACTAACTACAGGGTTGCTGTTGTTGCAGTGTACCATCAAGTTGATTCCGACTCATTACAACCCTGTATAGGGTTTCCGAGGGCAGCTAGAGATGTGAACTGCCAACGCTGCAATTGGCAGTCCAGTGCTTATCCTAAAGTGACACAGTTAAGACAGATGAATTAAAAGAAAATATACAATGAGAAGGAAGTCAACACAGCATGACCAAAGCAAAGGAAGACTCTAGGAGGTATGTAAGAGTTAAAGGCAAAGATGAATATAAAACTGTTATCTTGTCTGTAAGCCTTCACTCAATTTGCAATAAAAAGTTAAAAAAAAAAAAAGAGAGTTAACGGTAACAACAATAAATACTATTATATACACAGTCCTGTAATAACAGTAACAACAAGCAGTAACTTACAAGTGGATACATAGGTAAATATGTAAACTGAGCAGGTGTGGAATGGCATATGGGAGGGAGTATAACCAGGAGCTCTGGTAGCGAATTGGTCAAGAGTCGGGCTGCTAACCACAAGGTCTGCAGTTCGAAACTACCAGTCGTTCCACGGGAAAAAGATGAGGATTCCTGCTCCTATAAAGATTTACAGCCTCAGAAACCCTATGCAGGGTTGCTCCGAGTCAGACCCAACTCCACAGCACACAACCACCACCACCACCACCATACCAAGAAGCATATACAGATTAGGCACAAGATATTTCTACACACAACACTTGTAATGCACTGGAAATATATGCAGGTATATATGATGTCCTGATGCGGTGCTGTGGGTTAATGAACTGGACTGCAAAGTCAATCTGAACCACAAGGTCAGCAGTTCAAGCTCACCAGTCACTCTTCAGAAAGCCTATACAGGGTTGCTATAGGTCCAAACAAACTCAATGACACTTAACAACAACAATAAAAATATGGTGTGGTGCTGTAGGATAAGCACTGGACCACAAGGTCAATTTGAATCATAAGGTCAGCAGTTCAAACTCACCAGCCGCTCCTCAGAAACCCTATGAAAAGTTGCAATGAGTGAGAACCCACTGAATGCACTTAACAACAAGAAAAGCATACAGAGGCCAAAGTTATGCAGAATTCTTAACCACAACCAAACACTGAAGGACTAAGTCACTAAGCTTGAGAGCTTAGGACCATAGTCTTAGGGCACACCTTGGTCAACTGACATAAAGACAATGCTCTATATTCTACTTTGGTGAGTAGTGACTGGGGTCTTAAAAGTTTTCAAATACTCATCTAAGGTACAATTACTGGTCTCTTCTCCTTTGGAGCAAAAAAAAAGAGTAAAGGAAATCAAAGACTCAAGAAAAAAAAATTAGTCCAAAGGGCTAATGGCCCACATGAACCTAAGGACTAATGGACCACTAGCTTGAGACGAGAAGAACCTATCTGTTACTACAGACCTCTCTGATTGGGATCACAAAAGAAGATCCTGAACATGATGCATAATAAAATTCAAAAGCATAAAAAAGAACCAGACCTACTCATCTGACAGATAAAGATGGGTAGAGTCCATGAGAAAAATGGCCCTCAGACACTTTTCATTTCTGGACTTGAACCTACTGCAGGAGATGACTTTTCAGCCAAACAATAGACAAGTCTATAAACTGAATACCACCATCCATGAGGAACATGTTCCCCAGAACAATCAATCAAAAGGACAACATTTGCCCAAAAACAAAGGTCAGAAAAGATAGGCAAAGGGAAACAGGGAACCCAGGAAAGAATTGGGAAGAGTGCTGTTACATGAAACAGTATGTGCATAAATTGTTGACTAGGAAACTAATTTGCTAATGTAAACTTTCACCAAACCACAGTAAAATGTTAAAAATAATTAATACATCAATTGTGGTTGTAGTTGTTAAGTGCCATCAAGTAGGTTCCAACTCACAGAGACCCTGCATAGAGCTTCCAAGGAGCAGCTGATGAACTTGAACCATCGAACTTGCAGTTCAGACTTTGCAGTACAGCGCATTAACTCACCCTACCACATCAGGACTCCAGTACAACTGTTGTTGTTCTGAAGTGCCATCGAGTCGGTTCCGACCCATAGTGACCCTGTACAGGGTTTCCAAGGAGCAGCTGGTGAGCTTGAACTGCCAACTTTGCGGTTCAAACGGCTTTGCAGTCTGGCACAGTATATCAACTAGGCTACAATACTATCTTGTACAGTCTCAGAAACCTCCCCCAAATCATCCAAAAACAATGAACACAAAACACACGCAAGATCTGGTCAAATCTTCTGTTAGCTTGATTCTTCTTGGTCTAGATTCTTAAACAAGGAGCCTGGTAGTCCTAGGCCCTGGATGAACACTGAATTGCTAATCACGGTTCAAACGCAGCCACAGTATGGGAGTCTCAAAAAACCAGTATGGGGCTACTATGAGTCAAAATTGACTCAACGGGGAAAAAAAAAAATTTGACTCAATGGCAATAGGGTTGGGGTGGCACAGTTTGTGCTCAACAGCTAACCTACAGTCTGGTGATTCAAACTCCTCCAGCAATACCACAGAAGAAAGGCCTGTGGTTCTGCTTCTATTTAGATTATAGCCAAGAAAACCTAATGGAGCAGTTTTACTCTGTAACACATGAGATTGTATGAGTCAGAATCAACTTGACAGCAATTAACAGGCTCCTAAACAAGCAATTCTAGATGGGGCTTGATTCCGAAGTGAGTTTTTCCACTAACACGGGTTTACTTTGGAAAATTCAAAAGCAACACTAGTAAAATATAATATTCTCTTTGTATGTTGGAGAACCATATATTTTTATTAGCACTCTACAAAAGTGACTCTCAGGAATTATTTATAGATGACTAAAATATCTTTCAGCATCAGTACTAACTCTGATTATCTCAGCCAGATTCTAACTCAAAATGTTAAAACTTACTCATCCTATTCAATATCAATTAAAAATGGTCTTAATCTTCCTGGTGGGTCACATTTTCATCCTCATGAATACTTCGTTATTTCTCCCCCTTTATTTTTTAGCTCCATAGCTAGAGATACAGTAATGTGAAAGGGGGAAAAAAAAAGTTTTTATTGTAGTACATTGCTTTGCAACTGTAAAACAGCTGTCATGTTTCACTACATATAGAGGTGGCTGCCTTTCAGGGAAGTTGAAATGATCCCTATGTGCGGCAATGAAATCAGTTTGTGGAGCCCTTTAAACAAAAAGGTGCTAGAAAATCTGAGCTATTATTGATGGGGAGCCCCAGAGGTGGAGAAGTCACTATGTTACAGATTCCCAATCTGTGAATATCCCTAAGGGAGCAATTTGGCATCATGATGAAAGAGTCTCAGCTTGATGGGATTGCTGTGAGCCCCAAATTTAATTTCAATCACCAGTCAAGAGACAGACATTGGTCCTTCAGAATAAGAGACTGTTATAGCTCTTACTGCAGGGTATCTTGAGAAAAGTCTCTATACCCTTCTCCCTCCCCCTACAAACAATATTATTAAGAGACCTATACATCAGATTTTTTAGATGCATCAAGGGTGTTAAATATTGTAAGACAAAGCAATAGAAGGTTGATAGGGTTTTCAGGAAAAAACTTTAATGAAAAACATTTCACAAGCATTGTTAAATCTGGAGATTTCCAAGAAATCAACAATATGGGTTCTCTGCTGCCAAGGAAAACCATTCCCAAAGACAATCTCAATACTACAAGATTCTTTCATATGAAAGCATTCCAGAATAATTATTTTCCCCAAATGTCCAGCTTCTGCTCCACCATATCGAAAGCCTCTACAAAACTGGCAGGCAGAAGGAATATCTTGAAACCAAATGTTCTTATGAGCAAATCAATCAAATAAAGAGTAAACAGAACATCTTCAGTCCAACATGAATGAAGATTAAAATAAGTACAGGGAAAAGTTGAATTACTATTTTTCAGAAAACTATTACCAGTTCACATACTAACTCCTCTTTTTACTCTAGGAATTCTTCCCATTCTGAAGTCTTCCATTCTTCAAGGTCTAGTATAAATCCAACCAAAGGAAGCTTTCCCTACCACTTCAGTTCAAAATAAATTCTTCTTCATTACCTACAACATTCGTTAGGCAAATTTAAAACACTGTCTCCTATTGTTAATCCTCCATTTTCAAAAGATTAATTTTCTATAGTGTAATTAAAACTTCCACAGCTAAGCAACTACACACACCCCATTTAATCTTTGCTATTATGTGCTCATATTTCATCAATTTGTAATCAGATTATATACAATTTTGTGTTTTGCTTTTTTCCATCATGCTTCCATTAAGTTCCAAAAAGCTGATGACCAATTATTTGTTTAACCATTCTCATCTTTGGGCATTTAGGTAATTTAAATTTTTCCAGGTCCTCAGCCTTGAACATTTCTTACAGCCATTGCCCCGCCTCCTTATTCAAACCATTTTCCTAGTAAGGTCTTTCCTAACCACCTTATTTAAAATCACAGCCTTTTCCCAAAAATAAAGTGCTTTATTTTGCCCCACAGCACTTTTCTCCATCTCACATGCAAGGGGGCTTCAAAAGGCTTGTGGAAAATGGAATTAAAAGATAATGAAATATTCCACAAACTTTTTGAAGCTCCCTTATTATTACATATATATTTGCTTTTGTTGTTGTTGTTGTTTATGTCTTCTTACTCAAGGAGGCAAGGATTTTTGTATTTTGTTCATTGCTGAACCCCCTTTACCTAGTTTGGTGCTTGATATTTGATAAACGTTTAATACTTAAGGATTCAAATGAAAATCCTGGCACGGTGGGTTATTAACCAAAAGGTCCGCGTTTCAAACCCACGAGCTGCTCCTGGAGTTCGGTGGGAAAAAGATGAGGTCGTCACTACGAATCAGAAACCATTCACAAGCAATGATGTTTGGGCTGCTGGTTAAGTGTCATGGAGACTCATAGTGAACCTGTACAGGGTTTCCAAGGTGTGGATGGTGGACCTGAACCGCTGCCCTTTTCATTAGCAGTCCAGTGCTTATCTTACAACGCCATACCAGGACCACTATATCGCTTATGGCTCTTGATAATTACTGGCAAAACATTTTCTAAAGAGTTGTATTCTCAACAGTATACAGGCCTACTTGATTCCTCACCATCTTTAAATATCTTTTAAGTTCTCTCACTCCAAACTCCTTGAGATTAAAAAGAAAAAGAAAAAAGTCTTATATTAACACTTTGTAGTTTATTAAATGCCTGTGGAACGATTATTGTTGTTAAATGTCAAGTGGGTTCCAACTCATAACCTTTGCAGGCGCAGAGTGACTGGTGGGCTCAAACTGTCCACCTTGTGGTTCACAGTCCAATGCTTAACGTCAGAGTCACCATGCTCTCCTATTTAATGTTTAAGCGCTTTCTCCAAGCACCTCCAATAACTCCAAAAGTTTATTTATCCCCATATATTAAAGAGAACGGAGTGTGGCGCCATAGGATAAGCACTCGATCTAAAGGTCAGTTTGAATCGCAATGTCGGCAGTTCAAAATCACCAGCCGCTCCTCGGAAACCCTATACAGGGTCGATATGAATTGGAACCGACTCAATAGCACTTTTTAACAAGAGCAACAACAATTAAAGACAAGGAAAATGCCAATTCTTTATTTAAAAAAGAAAAAAGGCACTCATCTACACACCCCAGCCCACCTTTCTACACACTCCTCCACCAACAAATGAAATCCAGTCAAGAGGAATGTTAAGTGCAAACTAACCACTGCCATCGAGTCAACTGACTCTTAAGAGACCCTCTACAGGGTTCTGAAACTGTAAATCTTTACGCGAACAGACAGCTTCATCCTTCGACCATAGACAGGCTGGTGGGTTTGAACCGCTGACCTGGCGGTTAGCAGTCCAACACGAAACTCACCGCGAAACTTTAAAGGAAGACTGAAAATTGAGGCTTAATTCCTGATGCAAATAGAAAAAGGGAAAAATATCACTCCCTCGGCCTGCCACCTAGACACACATACAACCACAAAGAAGTGCGGGGGGGGGGGGGGCGGTTCCCATATAGGGCCGCCCCTGACTTTCATAGACGAAGCCTTTCGGTTTAGAAAAAGTCCTGTTCTTCCGGGAATGACAGGGTTGTTACCCAACTCATTCCCAAACTCGTTATTTAAGTGAGACCCACTTTGGGGGGTAACTTCTCTACTGTTAATTAATAACATCTCAAAAAAGACGCCCCTAGCTTTCCACAAAACACTGCGCCAAGGAAGAAGCCCCCTACCCTCCTATCCACCACCCCACCATCCTTCAGCAGCCCCTTCCCGGGAAAGCCCCAGCGGAGTGGTTGGAGTTATCGGCCCTTTCACCCCGACCCCGCATTGGTCAAAAGTTACCCTCCTAGAACCTCTCCCTCCTACCACAAATCCAGCGACAGACATACCTTTCCTTCGCAGCCCCCAGCGGTCACTTCGCTGGGGTTCGCCAGGTAATACCTAGGCGGCCTTCCACTTTGCTCTGCAACTCACCCAACGGCAAAACAGGATCGCGCCTCCAGCGCCGGTTTGAAATCCAGCACCAGCCAATCACAGAGCAACTTATTCCTCCCACACTAAATCGTTACGCTAGGACGCACGCATCAGAGTCACGGGAGCTGAGGATGGATACAGGACTGAACATGCGCATTCTTTCAAAGAGACGCCAGTAAGGCAGCCATGTTGACTAAGGTCCATAGATTTTAGGGGCGGTTTTTCGGCGCCCTTTCCTGAAGTCATTCAGGATCCATGTTGACTATGGGCAAGTGGTTCTTCTTGGGTGAAAGTTATCTTGGCTTCACTATCTCCCCTTTTTGAAACTATCAACTGAACAGTGTTCGAATGAGAAGAATTGTAGGAGGAAATAAAATAGCAGTCATTCGCAACCATATTTACTAAACTGTTGTTATTAAGTGCCGCTGAGTCAGTTCTGACCCATAGCAACCCTGTAATAGGGTTTCCAACGCATTAACCCATAGCGCCACACCTGGAGTCCTTAAACTGTTATTACCCCTCTATTTATTGATGCATTCATTCAGACTTTGACGCAAATTTATTAAGTGCCAACTTTGGTGTGGCGCTGTGAGTTAACGCGCTGGACTTCAAACCTGACTTGAACAGCAAGGTCAGCAGTTCAAGCTCACCAGCTGCTCGTCGGAAACCCTATACAGGGTCGCTATGGGTCGCAACCGACTCGACGGCACTTAACAACAGCAACTTTGTTAGGCATTGGAAAAAATAAAGATGATACCAATGAAATACTATAAAATGAAAGTACTATAATCTCATTTAACAAGTGTTCGTTTAGAACCTGGCATTATACTAGCACAGGAACTTTTTCTTTTCTTTTTTAAGTTTGACAGTGAAAAATACATTTTACATTACAACCAAATGTCACAGAATTCTACTTATCCTTACTATGGTAAATACACCGCAATTTTATTCTCCTTCTTCCCCCACCCCATATAGGTTTTCCTAGCTTAGTGAATTTACTCGATGCGTAAATTTGAAAAAATACTCACAATTTGAAAAAAAAATACTGTGCTAGGGCATACAAATTCATATCATTAAGAGTCCTGGTAGGATAAACACTAGATTGCTAACCACAAAGTCGTTAGTTCAAATCCATCAGCCACTCTTCAGAAACCTATACAGGATGGCTCTGCATCTGAACTGACTCAATGGCACTTAAAACAAAAGGAGTTCTGTTGGCACACCTGTTAAGAAGTCAGCTGCTAACTGAAAAATTGGTGGTTTGCACCCACCAAATGGCTCTTCAGGAGAAAGACCTGCCACTCTCTTTTCTTAAAAAGATCTGAGGGGCAGTTATACTCTGTCACATGGGGTCAATCAATATGAGTCAGAATTGTCTCAATGGGCACCCAACAACAAGAGCATACAAGAAACTGGTTTACTAGAATGATCACAAGCTTTATAATAGGAAATTTGACTCCATTTTACAAATACTGATTGAACGTGTTTTATGTACAATCATACCACTTAACCAGATGCATTATCACTCTTTACCCCTTCTGTAACGTACTTCTCCTGCTACAGAACAAAAATAATAATATCCTTATCTCGCAGGTTTACTCTGAAATCAAACAAGATAGTATGGATGGTAATATTTTGTAAATTGTAACATAGATTGTAATTAATATTATTAGGAAAGGGAAGAACAAAGGAAATATTAACTGTATGATTCCAACTCATAGCTACTGGTGGGTTTGAATAGTATATATATATATATATATTATACATTATTCCAGTTAATCCTCCCAACAAACCTTCAAGGACAGGAGAACTTATTGCATTATCCCATGCCTCCTTATTGTTGTTGTTAAGTGTCGAGTAGGTTCCAACTCATAGTGACCCTGTATAGGGTTTCCAAGGAGCAGCTGATGAGCATGAATCACCAACCTTGCAGTTCAAACAGAGCTTTTGGTCCAGCAGATTAACACACAGCACCACACCTCCTTAGATATCTATAATGCAATGAAATAAGTACCAGAGCACACATATGTGTGAGGTGTTTTAGAAGAACAGAGAGGGTGTGATTCATTCTATGTGGGCAATGGAAGTGTTTGAAAAGCCTGGTATCTGAGCCAAGTCTTGAAGTATGAATTGCAATTTACCAGATAGAAAGTGGAGGGAGGGGATGGCAAGAGAAATTCCTGGCAATGGGAGAACCATGTGATCACAAAACCTCTGAGGAATGAGGCAGGTATATGTTTAACAAATAAACAAGCAAACTGTTTTGTTAAGGTTTAAGGCTGTGAAGAAACATTCAGGTGAAAGGGATTCAGTGAGCAAGATGTCTCTTGGTCAGCTTTGGCCTAAGAAGGGAAAGGAGAAATTGGCAAAGCAGGTTGGGCAAGGAAGGGATTAGACTTTATCCTATAAAATACACAGTGACAAGACAATGCGGCTTTTTATGCTGAGGAATGGCTTGACCGGATTTGCATTTTAGATCATATGCTTAGGCAGCATGAAGGAGGAAGATCTGGAGAAAATTTGTAGGTAGACTCTTACCATAAAGCCAGAGAGGATGAGACTGAATTAGGCCAGTGATAGTGGGGAAGGAGAGAAGAACCAGACAGGGGTTTCCTTCAGTTGATGACACCAAGTGGACTTATTAAGTTGATTCATCTTATTATATTGATTGGGGATGAGGAAGAAAAGGGAGTTTAGAAAGACAGCTTTCTCCCTATCCTTTATGTCCCTTATCCAATTACTGAATCCTGAACTGGACTGCAAACCACAAGTTTAGAGGTTCAAACTAACCAGTTGCTCCTTGGAAGCCCTATATTGTTAAGTGCTGTGGAGTCAGTTCCAAGTCATAGCAGCCCTGTATAGGGTATCCAAGGAGCAGCTGGTGGAGTTGAGCTGTCAACCTTGTAGTTAGTAGTCCAGTGCTTATCCTACATACAGTACCACGTCAGGACACCTGGAAACCCTATGGTTAGAGTCCCTATGAGTCAGAACTGACTCCATGGCACTTCAAAAACAATAATAACAAGAATCCTAAATAAAGGTGGCACTGTTGAGTAAGCACTGGGCTGCTGACCACAAAGTCTGCAGTTCAAAACCACAAGCGGCTCCGCAGGAAAAAGATACGACTGACTGCTCCCGAAAAGATTTATAGTCACTGCGAGTCCGAAATGGCTCGGTGGCAGTGAATTTAAGAATCCTAAATAAAGGAGCCCTGGGGTTGGTGTAAGATAAGTACTGGGCTGCTAACCACAAGGTCTACGATTCAAACCCACCAGCCGCTCAGCAGGAGAAAGACAGGCAAACTGGTCCTATAAAGACTTACAGTCTCAGAAAGTCAAGTGGCCATTGACTTGATGGCAGTGGGTTGAGACTTGGTTTAATCCTAAATAAATAGGGACCCCTGGTGGCACAGTGGTTAAGTGCTTGGATGCTAACTGAAAGGTTGGGGTTTCGAATCTACCAGCCTTACGAAGGAAGAAAGATAGACAGTTTGAATTCTATAAAGATTTACAACCTTGGAAACCATATGGGGGCAATTCTACTGTGTGTTTTAGGATCAGCCTGATGG
>NW_006409824.1:2297-2960 GCF_000296735.1 Chrysochloris asiatica | reverse complement strand
ACAATGTTGTTTATTGGTCCAGTGGTGAGGATTTTTGTTTTCTTGGCATTGAGATGTAATCCATATCGAAGGCTGTGCTCTTTAATCTTCATAAGAGTTTAGGGAAACAGAAAACCTGAGAAACAGCTTGGGGGTTTGAACTATCAAACCTTGCAGTTTGCAACCCAGTGCTTATCCTACAACATCACAAGGAGCAATTTTTTTTTTTAAGTGCTGTCGAGTCGGTTCTGACTCATAGTGACCCTGTATAGGCTTTCCGAGGCTATAAGTCTTTACAAGAGCAGAAAACCTCATCTTTCTCTTACAGAACCGCTGGTAATTTTGAACTGCTGACAATGAGCAATGGGTAATCTTAAATAAAGGAGTCCTGATGGTGCAGTGGTTAAAGTGCTGGTCTACTAATTCAAAGGTTGTCAGTTCAACCCACCAGCTGCTCCACAGGAGAAAGTTGTGGCTGTCGGCTTCCGTAAAGATTACAACCATAATAACCCTATGGGGCAGGCCTACCCTGCCTTACAGGGCCACTATGAGGCAGAATCTACTCATGGACACACAGCAACAATCATAAGTATTCTCATAGGCACCCACTTTTCTCCTCCTTCTCATGGTCAGTGTTGTTGTTAACTGCCATGTAGTCAGTTCTAACTCATAGTGACCATTTAT
>NW_006409824.1:0-466 GCF_000296735.1 Chrysochloris asiatica | reverse complement strand
GTTGCCAGACCACCACCGGCTCTAAGGTGACCAACCAGGATCACTCTGCTGAGGTTCAATCAAGTTCTTAGGGGATCTTGATCTCTAGCAGGGGTAGCAAATTGGTAGCCACTCAGTGGTCAACTTGAGAATTACTTACATCCGAAATTTGAGCATGTAGCTGATGAATATCCACAGACAAGTGGGTATTATTCCACAACCTCCTAAAATGTTGTTGAATTAAGTTCCAATCAAGTTCTGGATTACTGAAAAACAACACAAATCTACTTATACCGTGAATAACCTTAGCTGGGAGTGTAAACTGGGTATATTGAATCTTATTTCCCTTAAGCGATCTTCCTTTCTCTAAAGCATTTAGTTTGTTTTGTAAACATTTATCTATTTACTCTTGGATCGTATGAGCGAGACTAATATCCCTAGACAGTTGATTTACATGGTGGGCAGGGCAAAAAAGGTAACAATTCCT
>NW_006409823.1:22205-22887 GCF_000296735.1 Chrysochloris asiatica | reverse complement strand
ACCCCTATAGTCACCTGAATGGAGGTGCGCAAACAGCAAGGGACCAATGAACAGCTACCAAAAGAAAAGAATATCCACACCTTTATCTCAGCGGTTCTGCCAGGCGTCTGTCTCCGCTCTGATCCTTTCCCCACGTGGTCTCACCCAAGATGGCAGCTCCTGGAGCAGCCGAGAGTCCTGGACTAGAAAGCAATAGATTTCTTGCTTCTGCCACAAATTCCCCAGCTATGAGCCTTCCAACCTTCTAAGTATTCCTTTATAAGTGGTTCAGAGTTCTGGGACCATCCCCTGAACCTGCTTGGTCAGGTATTCTGTGTTGTTGTTGGCGGAGCTATATGTCCATCCGAACTGCCATCTTGTTTGGTCCTCCCCCCATACTCTTAAACTAAACTCCCTCTTGAAACCTTGTAAGTGAGTCACTTCATGCCTTTATTGCCCCCTCATTTTAGGTAGCCAATGTCTAAATTGGCATTCCCTATCTACCCTGTGTACAGAGGGGATAGCATTGATACTTGATGTGAAGACTCTTTCCCTCTGTGTTGGTATTTAGAGTAACTACCGCTCAGAGTGTAGGTCAGGTTCATCAAATTGAAGCAATTTACCCTTGTTTCCTTTATCAAAAAAAAAAAAAATTTTTTTTCCCCCAATCTTCTTCTAGTCGAGGTCTGATTATTGAGCCATC
>NW_006409823.1:20536-21044 GCF_000296735.1 Chrysochloris asiatica | reverse complement strand
TCTGATTTGCTTGCCTTTGTATGTTACATTTCTCTTTCCCTAGCTGCTTACAAGATCCTGTCCTTATCTCTGATTTTAGAGAGCTTGATTATTATATGTCTTGGTGATTGTCTTTTAGGGTCAATCCTTCTTGGGGTTCATTGAGCTTCTTGAGTGCTTATCTTTTCACTTTTCAGTATGTTAGGAAAATTTTCTTCCAGAAGCTCTTTAACTATATCTTCTGTGGACTTGTATGATGGTTCCTGTTCTGGAATTCCAGTAATTCTTAAGTTATTCCTCTTCATGTTGTCCAACATGAATCTTAGGGCTTCTTCAGATGTTTTTTATCCTTTTTTTGTGTTTGCTCTTCTATCTTAGTAGTGTTGACAGATTTGCCTTCTAGCTCACTAGTTCTGGCTTCTATCTCTTTAATTCTACTCCTTTTCCCTTTCAGTGTATTGTCCATTTCTTATATTCTATTATTAATCATTTGGACCTCTTTCTGTAGGTTTTGAATTGTTTCCAATGC
>NW_006409823.1:18574-19949 GCF_000296735.1 Chrysochloris asiatica | reverse complement strand
AGGATTTAATTTTAGGTCTGTTTCCTTTTTAGTCTGCCTGTCCTGCTCCACAATCCCTGTTCAGGCCATTTTTTTTCGAATTATAAACAGTTCAGGGCCAGCTGTGGCCGTTTGGTTTTAAGTGGAAACTGTCTCTTTAAATTTTGAGGTGATCTGTGTGCATGTGTAGTAGAACCCTCCAAGGGTGGGGCTGGGGTGTCCACTTCTTCAGGCACTCCTATAGTTACCAGAATGGAGGTGCGCAGACAGCAAGGGACCAACGAACAGATACCAAAAGAAAAGAATGTCCACACCTCTATCTCCGTGGTTCTGTCAGGCATCCGTGGCAGCTCTGATCCTTTCCCTACTTGGTCTCACCCAAGATGGCAACTCCTGGAGCAACTGAGTGTCTTAGATTATAAAGCAATGGATTTCTTGCTTCTGCTACAAATTCCTCTAGCTGTAAGCCTTCCCACCTTCTAAATATTCCTTTATATGTGGTTCAGAGTTCTGGGACCATCCCCTGAGCCTGCTTGGTCCTATATTCTGTGTTGTTGCTGATGGAGCTCCTTACTGCACTTCCATCCGATCTGCCATCTTGTTTGTTCTTCTCGGAGCAAAGGTTTGGTATACTATTGTAATTGTTGTTAGGTGTCATCGAGTTGGTACCAACTCATAGCAACCTATGCACAACAGAATGAAACACTGCCTGGTCCTGTTCCAACCTCCCAAATACTGTTGTAATTGTTGTTGTTAAGTGCCATAAAGTCGGTTCTGACTCATAGCAACCCTGTATTGGGTTTCTGAGAAGCAGCTGGTATATTTGAACTGTCGACCTTTCAGTTCAAACTGACCTTGCAGTCCAGTACTTATCCTAAAGCACCACCACACTAGGACACCCTGTTGTAATTTGTTGTTGTTAAATACCATCTGGTATTAATACAAATTCAATTATCGTTAAGCATGGCAACAATAGTGAGGTTTGCCCAGGATTGGGCAGTGTTTTGTTTTGCTGTGTATTAGATTGCGAAGGAATTGTCAAAGAACAAGGCACCAGGAATTGATGGAATAAAAATTGATCATTCAAGAAAGTGAGGCAGCACAGGAGGCACTGACTCATCTATGCCAAGAGATTTGGAAGGCAACTATCTGGCTGACTGCTTGGAAGAGATCCATATTTGTGCCCATTCCAAAGAGAGGTGACCCAAGGGAATGCGGAAATCATAGGACAATATCTTTGATATCCCATGCAAGTAAAGTTTTACTAAAAGTAACACAAAAACGGCTGCAAGGATACATTGACAGAGAACTTCCAGAAGTTCAAGCCAGATTCAGAAGAGGCTGTGGAATGAGGGATATCATTGCTGATGTAAGATGGATCTTGGCTGAAAGTAGA
>NW_006409823.1:8386-17791 GCF_000296735.1 Chrysochloris asiatica | reverse complement strand
GTGCCATGGACTGCCAAAAGAACTAATAGATTTGTTTTGGAATAAGTGCAGCCAGAATGCTCCTTGGAGGCCAGGATGGCCAAACTTTGTCTCTCATATATTGGACATATCGTCAAGAGAAACCAGTCGCTAGCGATGGATATCATGTTTGGTAAGGTGGAGGGTCAGAGAAAAAGAGAAAGACCCCCAGTGAGATGAATTGGCAAAGTGGCAGCCAATCATTGGGCTCAAATGTGGCAATGATAGTGAGGTTGGCCGAGGATCGGACAGTGTTTCTGCTGTGCGTAAGGTCACTATGAGTCGGTACCAACTCGATGGCACCTAACAACAACAGTTGTCATAAGTTAAGATGTTAATTGTAATCCCTACAACAACCACTAAGAAAATAAATAAATAAATGACTGAGGAGAGAAAATGATACACTAGATATATATTTAGATACACAATATATATTTAGCACAAAAGAAGGCAGTTATGGAAGAAAACTCAAAACCAGTTGCCAGTAAGTCAACTCCAATTCATGGTGACTCAATATTTGTCAAAATAGAACTGTATTTAGTGGCTGATATTTTGGAAGTAGATCATAGACTTACTTCCAAGGCACCGCTAAGTGGATACCAAAACTTCCAACGTTTCTGTTAGCAGCCAAACACGTTAACCATTTGCACCACCCAGGGACTCCAATGGAAAAATAGAGGGGTGAAAAAGTCCTAAGAACACATGAAGCCTTAAATACTACCTTCTTAGTATTAGATAAAGGAGTCCTAGGAGTGTAGTGAGTTATGTGTTGGGCTTCTAATCACAAGGTCAGCAGTTTGAATCTACCACCCACTCTGGGGTAGAAAGGTAAGGCTTTCTGCTCCCATTAAGATTCATAGCCTCAGAAACCCTGTGAGTCCGAATCGAGTCAACAGCACACAGCAGCAGTATTGCATCGCATGTAGATGAATTAAACATTACAATCATTAGACAGAGATTGGTAGAATGCATAAAGTAGACATAATTCAGCTATATCTGTCTATAAAAGACATACTTTAGATTCAAACCCATAAATAGGTTGAACATTGTTGTGGCTGTTGTTAGTTGCTATGAAGTCAATTCTGACTCCTGGTGAGTCCATGTGTGCAGACTAGAGCATTCCAAGGGTTTTCAAGGCTGTGACCTTTTTAGAAGCAAATAGCTAGGCAGATCTGTCTTCTGAGGTACCTCTGGGTGCATTCAAATCACCAGCCTTTCAACTAGGAGTTGAGCATTTAGCCAGCTGTGCCATCCAGAGACTCTAGGTTGAAAGTAAAAGGGTGGGAAAATATAGACCATACAAATAATAACCTAATGAGAGTTAGAGTAGCTATGCTAATATTAGACAAAATAGGGTTTAAGACAAAAATTGTTACTAGAGACAAAGAAGGCCATGTTATGTGATTAAAGGACATTTCATCAGAAGATATAACAATTATAAGCAAATATGTACCTCACAACGGAGTCTCAAAATACATAAAGCAAAAACTGACAGAATTGAAAGGAGAAATAGAAATAACAACAATTATTAGTGCCCCACTTTCAGTAATGAATAGGACATCTAAACGGGAAATCAGCAAAGGCATAGACAATAACTTGGTGTTGGTGGTTGTGTGCTACGGAGTCAGTTATGACTCATGCGAACCTGAACGGGTTTCCAAGGCTGTAAATCTTTATTGGGAACAGAAAGCCTCATCTTTCTCCTGCAGAACAGCTGGTAGTTTCGAATTTCTGACCTTGAGGTTACCAGCCCAATTCATAACAACCACATTCCCAGTGCCTCTAGAACAATAATTTGAACTCATTATAAGGAGCTCTGGTAGCGTGGTCATTATGAATCAGGTTGCCAGCCTTAAGGTCTGCAGTTTGAAACTACCAGCGGTTCTGCGGGAGAAAGATGAGGCTTTCTGCTTCTGTAAGGATTTACAGCCTCAGAAACCCTGTACAGGGTCGTTATGGGTCAGAACTAACTCGACTGCACTTAACAACAACAACATACCTGCTATAGCTAACAGACACCTTATAGAACACTCCACCCAACAGTAATAGAATACATATTCTCTTCAAGTATACATGGAACATGTGTGCCTGCCATTGAGATGACAGTATGCATAACAGAACAAAACATTGCCCAGTCCTACACCATCTTCATGACTACTAGTGTATGTTGCAGCTATTGTGTCAGTCTATCCCAGTGAGGGATTCTTTGGTTTTCATTGGCTAAATGTTAGGCCCAAACTGAAGTCCTAATAAATTTTAAATGATTGTAGGCTAAATCAAATCTTAAAATTTTTTTTTAATGATTTAAATCCCATAAAGTATTTTCTCTGACTGCAATGGAATGAAGGGAGTTTGGGGAATTCATAATAGGTGGAAATTAAACAACACAATTCTAAATAACCATTGGATCAAAGAAGAAATTATAAGAGAAATTAGAAAATACTTTGAGAAGAATGAAAACAAAAGCAGAACAGCAAATTTATGGGATGCAGTGAAAACAGTGCTAAGAGGAAACTTTATGGATATCAATGCCTATATTAAAAATAAGAAAGCTCTCAAAACTATAGCCTAAATTTTCACCTTAAAAAAACTGTCAAGTAGACAGAGATAAAGGGCGATATATGCACAGCCTTGGAACTGCAGGGCTCTGAGATACAGGGATTGAGTCATGGTTGGAATGGGGGCGTGGGAATCGTGTTAAGATGCTTGGCTGTTTTTTGAATCTTGGTTTTCCTTGCAATATAATATAGAGTAGACACTAGAGGGGGAGAGAAAGAATTGTCAGAAACATCACACTAGAAGGCTTGTAAGTCCATCTTCTGCCTATAACTGATTGGAATACCTAAATTGGGGCTACAGCATACCCAGTGAATGAGGCTCCTTGGGGAGCCTTTGCAATACATAAATCTATAGGTAGAAACCAGAACCACATCCAAATCTCCAGAGATGAGAAATCTCCACTTGAAAGGACGAGCAGACCAGCCTGGAGTGGCTAGAAGAACAAAAGATACTTCTTGAAAGAAAGACCTATAGGAAAAATACAAAACAATAGAGGCAGATGGACTGTTACTACAAGAACAAACAAATCGCTTCCCTAGGAAACTTCAAGGCAAGTGGTCGGGTCCTCTCAACACAAACCCCCTTCCAAGACAAAGACTCAATGGAATACACGCTCTGATTGGTGACCACATGCATCACAGATAGGGGGAAGAGGGGTAAAAGCAGCAATGAAGCGACAAGCTAAGCCTTACAATGTTCAGTGGGCTTCTGTGGACCCGGTTGGGGACCTGCTTGGCAAGCAGTGTGAGGAGACCTGGGGACTCTTGGGCCCAGAGTCAGTGGTGTGGCCACGGAGAACTCGAGTGGAGAGTGGAGCTACTGGCTGATGGGAAGAGAGGGCATGTGCACAAGAACACCCACACTTGCAGATAGTACCCACGTGACCTGGACCGATGACTAGATGATCAGAGCTCAACCAGGAAAAGAAAGAAGAGGGGGAAGAAAAAAAAAAAAAGAGTGAGCTGATATAATCTGATGAACTTGACCTATACCTACGAATGCAGTGACTCAAAAGAAGGAACAAATCCTTACAGCAAGAAACATTCCCACCCCCTCCACACACAGAGTGGACAGAGTTGGGCAACTTGGACATTGGATACCCAAATGGGGAGGGGGCCACTACAAAGGCAAGAAGTGACTGGCTTACAAGCTTTCCAGAGAGAACCTAGAGCTAGGGGGCATGGAGGAAGGCAGAATCTCCAGTGAGTACTATCCAATCTGTCTGGGTGGAGTTGATTAAATGAAATCAGATGGGTAACTCGTGATACTGTAGTGAATAATGGTTATCAGGACTGATTATGAGGGTTGGAAGTGCAAAAGTAGATGTTTTGTAGCAAGGAAGGGAGTGATTATTTCTCCAGTCTAGGAGCCGAGGTCTCTAGGACCATCAACGGAGAGGAGCCGAGAGCGGGACCCTACCCAGAGAACCAGAGATGCCTGAGATGGAGACAGAGACGATGGCTTTGAGTGATGAAGCGGCTGGGGACTTTGGAACCAGAGACGGAGAAGGACTGTGGGCCTAAGACTGGGGGGGCAGGGGGGAGTGTAGGGGGTGGGTTTCTAGAATATACCCTTTGGTCAGTTGATGATGCATGAAGGGGATTGGAACCATGGCAATGAAATGATATATGATGGAATGAATGTAAAACTAAAGTTCTCTCATGTAAACTATCATATAATTCACAATAAAACATTAAAAAAAACAACAACTGTCAAGTAGAGATTGTCATGGTGAGTCTTATCTTTATATGATTTTTAAATACTCCCATAAAGATTTACTGCCTCGGAAACCCTGTACAGGGTCGCTATGAGTCAGAACTGACTCCACTGCACATAACCACCACCACCACCACCACCATTGTGCCCAATCTTCAGTGGGCTTTTTGCACCCTCTGTTAATGGGTCTAGTGCCCCAAGTGGTGAAAGTGTTACTACAGGGTAGATTTTTCAACTCTTGTCATTAAAGTGCTGTCGAGTCAGTTCCCACTCATGGAGACTCTATATAGGGTTTCTGAGAAGCGGCTCGTGGGTTTGAACTGCCAACCCTGCAGTTCAAACAGACCTCGTGGTCCATTGTTTTATCCTACAGTGCCACTTAAAAAGGAACCCTGGTAGTGCAGTGAGCTAAGCATTAGGCTGCTAACCTTAAGGTCAGTATTTCAAACCTAGTAGCTGCTCTGTGGGAGAAAGATGAGGTGTCTGCTCCTATAAAGATTTTACAGTCAAGGAAACCCAAGAAGTAGTTCTACTCTGTCCTTTAGGGTTGCTATGAGTCAGAATTGACTTAATGGCAGTGGGTAGTAGGTAGTGGTAGGGGTTTCAATGGTTCTGGGCCTGTTTTTATGTTAATGTCTTGGTGCAAAGTTCTCACGTCGCCTAGTTGTTATATATTCAGATTTCATACTATCTTGTGGCTTAGACCTAAAGTTCTGATTTATTAAGGTAACTTTTTTAATTTTCCCCAACACACAAGATTTTGCTACCTCATTGAACTCTTGGGAAATTTTTCTAGTACTGTCTCCGTGAATAAGACAGATGCTTAAGGATGGCTTCAGGCTTGATGCAAGGGGCTCATTTCCAGGATCCCCACCTCACTGTGCCTAGATGCCCATCTCCTGTAAGGGTATGAACATTAAATCCAGAGGACCAGGTCCTAGAGCTTAGGTCAGGCCTGCAGACCACCCTCAGCACTGTTGTTGAGTGCTGTCCAATCAGTTCTGACTTATAGGAACCCTGTCCAGGATTTCTGAGGAGTGCCTGATGGGTTGAACTGCCAACCTTGCAGTTAGCAATCCAGTGCTGATCCTACAGTGCCACACCAGCGCTAGCTCCCATTTATCCTCTGGCTTTGATTTTTCTCTTTATTTCTAACATCTGAGATTTCCCTTTCGTTCCATCTTGGCTCTACATTAAACATTTTTGTAGTTAATATTGTTATATTTTCTCTAATATTTCCATGTGCTTGTAGCAGAAAGGGTGCTCTTCCATGACAGCTGGGTCCATCATGTTGCTGAAAATATTCATTGTGATTATGTAACTAACTGCAAGACAGGATCTCTGTAGCTGGATTTGAATGTGTACAACTCAAGAGCTGTTTATGGACCTGTTTCCTGCCTAGCAGAGGCAGACAGTCTGCTTCCAGTAAGAGAAAGATGGTATAGCTGCCAAGAAAAGCAAATGCCAAAGAGAAAGAGGTCCTGGTGGTGGCATACATGATCCTGTTCTCACGATTTCTGAGGCCCAGTTGTGTCCTTAGAGCTCCTGGTTTGGTTGCTCAACATTTCTCTTGATTATATGTAATGCCCCACTATCCTTCCTCTCTCTTCTGACTTGAACCCAGTTTGAGACGAGTTTATTCTGGTATGAAAAGTCAGCAGTTCAAACCTACCAGTTGCTCTGTGGGAGAAAACTGAGGCTTTCTGCTCCCGCAAAGAATTACTATCTTGGAAACTCTATACAGGGTCGCTGTGAGTCAGAACTGACTCAACAGCACACCATGACCATGATAGAAAAACCTGTGTCTAATGCCCATAAAGGTGTCCAGGTGGCGCAATGGACTAAGTATTGGGCTGTGGACTGAGTATTGGGCTGTGGACTGCAAGGTTGGCAGTTTAGGCCGACCACTCCCTCTGCAGGAGAAAGGTAAGGCTGTCTGTTCCCATAAAGGTTTACAGTCTTAGAAACCCTAAGGAGCAGTTCTGTTCCGTCTTATGAGTCACTATTAGTCAGAATTGACTCCATGGCAATGTGTTTGGTTTTGATTTAATGCCCATAAGTAGAACAACTAGTTGAAGAGTCTTTTAATCTCATCAACATTTCATTTAGTTCAATGAGGGAGTGAATGATATGCTGAGGGACAAGTCCTACAGTGATAAAGGGACTCAATCACAGCTTTTGTGTTAATCAAACTTAGGACAGGTTAGTGGGCAGAGGGGACTGCAGGTTTCGGGGAAAACATCCTGTGCACCAACATCTGGTATGGGTGGTATATCTGTAGATGTGGATAATCATAATTCCTATCTCATAGGGATATTGTGAGCATTAAATGAAGTAATACTTGAAAAAATTCCTAGAGCAGGGCTTGACACCCTTTAAGCCCTCAGAGCTGCCACTGCTGCTGTTATTGCTGCCGATGCTAAGAACAATGAGGAAGAGTTGGAGGAAGATTGTGAGATCATTCAGAGATAAAAATGACCAACATTTATTCAGCACTTTGTAGACATGGACAGATAGAATCATTATTATTATAGCATTTAAATCAGAAAGATTGGTCATTTTATCCCCAATTTTATATATGAAGAAGCTCTAATCAAACAGATTAAGTGCCTTGAATGAGCACATAAAGATCTGTCTGGTGCTGGAGCCTTCAAGCCAGGGTGCTTCCTAAACTGGACAGTGTTGAATGGATAGATTGGGTGTGTATTCTAGTACTGGTGGCATCAAGACTTTCATACATCCAGTTTTGGGAGAGGTTTGTTTTTTATTTCCCCTGTTTTTCAGTCAATGAGGAAGGACAGGCATGTTTTTTCAAAAATATAGAGTCATGACTTAATATAGCTGTACACAAAGTAATGTTTGTACTTTCAGAGTTCTCAAGCATCTGGGAGAACTCAAAAAACCTGTTGGGAGGCAAGGCAGAAGGCATTCAGATTTGCAGGCTCCTTAAGACACAAGTTGGGGAGTCACTAAGCAGGAGAGAGTACTGTCTAAGAAAACTGTCTATTTCTGGAGTTGGAGACATATAGGGAAGAAAGCAAGAGATAGACTATAGAGGTTCATAAAGACCCCAGATGTACTTACAGGATTGCCTATGGTAGTATAGGCCTCCTTAGTTATAAACTACATAAACATACTCTGGGAGTGGGAAATAAAGAATATATTCTTATACAAATGCCTGCAGTCTCCTGGAGCCTTGGGCAGATATGCCTTAGAGGGAAGAAACTAGATTACCGTCAAGTAAAGAAACTTTCCAAGTCTCATTTCTGCTCTTCTCTACCTTTATTTTATTTATGTATTTTTTTGTTTTCTACAGACTGAGATTTTGTATATTTCAGGTCACTGGAGGAATGTGTCTATCAGGATTTAATCAAAGAGTAGAGTCAATATGATGAGTATTACAGGAAAAGGGGTTTATTATAAGGAACAGATGTGACACAATTGTAAGAGGAGCTAAGAAAGTGAATTTCCAGAAGCAGGGAGATGGAAGATCACAGGTAAAGTCACTAAACAACTCCTCTGGAGCAATGACATGGGTGGACAGGTTTTAGCTTGCAGAAGTCAACATATCCAGCCACTCAAGTGGAACTACAAAGAGAGCGCTCATAGAGATGTGCTATAGGATACTGTTGCCTTTATACAGCTATTTCCATTACAAATCCACTGCCATGCATCCTGTGGTGGGACTAGAGCTGCTGTTGGTCAGCAAAGTCAACAGCTGGAAAAAAGATCAGCATGTGGATTGCAAATTAGGGAGAATAAGCTGAAACAAGCCAGGCATCTCTGCACCTGTGCATCACCATATGGGTCTGCAAAGGCTGTCAGAGAGTAATGACACTGCTTCACTTTTTAATACCAAATCTCACACAAGTGCCTCTCTCGGCCAATTCTAACAGGGGTTCATATAAGTCAGAAAATTCTGGGAAAGACAGTTGCCCAGTTTAACCAAGTTTACAATAGATCAGTCGAGCACAGTCCATGTTTGATAACACAGAACCCATTCATGATTCTCATAATCACGTTAAACTTCCAAATAAAAACAGTAAAATCACACTTCTACCTAACGTAATGCAAATATCCCTCATTTAAATGAAAATAAACTTAACCTTCCATGGATCTCTTACTGGTCAATTTTCAGGATTGTGTTTGTAGCAAGCAAACTTGAGAGATGAGGTAATGTCTCTCTCTGGAAAAAAAGAGAAGGTTTGCTTACTGGCTGCTATAAAGCAGCAGGTTCCCTAGTTCAGTGTTCTTCTCGAGTAGAGAAACCCACTGTATGTGCAGGCATCTATTTATTGTAGGCTCTTCTATGTTGCATGTGTAAGACTGGGATTCAAGAGTGACATCCTGGTACTTTGATTACTATGGTTTTGCTGTAAGTAATGAAGTTTTCCATAACCCAGGAGTCTTATGTTTTTTTGTCAGCATTCATGAAACCATGGCAAGCTAACCTGGTAACTTATGTTGTTGCTATCAACTCCTAACGATCCTATGCACAACTAAACACTGCCTGGTCCTGCACCATCCTCATAACTGTTGCTATGCTTGAGCCCATTGCTACTGCCACTATGCCAGTCCATCTTGTTGGGGGTTTCCCTCTTCTTCTCTGTCTTTCCACTGTACCAAGCATGATGTCCTCCAGGGGCTGGTCCCTCCTGACAATATGTCCGAAGTATGAGAGACGAAATCTCACCATCCTGGCTTCTGTGTGAGTGAGGAGAATCCTCCAGGCTGACATCTGAACTGCAGATTTGGGACTTGCCAGCTTCCACAACAGTGTGAATCATTTCCTTGACAGCCCATGAATTTTTTGAGACATTGCAGCAAGTTGCAGAAGTCTGGGATGTGGAGAGGAATGCTGAGGGGAGTAGTTGATGTCAGAGATAATGGAGTGATATAGCACTTCAGAAAAGTCAGACATTTGGGATGTTAACCTCCACCTGATAGGGACCAGCCTTGTGCTGATCCTTCTAAAAGAAATTCTTGTTGCAAAGCCAAACCACCATTAACACATACTATATTATAATACACAGGAGTGTGGTACTTCCATAGGATAAGTTGTTGTTGTTAAGTACTGTGGAGACAGTTCCGACTCATAGTGACCCTGCACAG
>NW_006409823.1:0-1031 GCF_000296735.1 Chrysochloris asiatica | reverse complement strand
CATTGCAATGATTACAATCCCCTCCATGCATCATCAAATAATCCCAAAGGGTACACCACATAGGCCAGCCACCCTCCGACTGCCAGCGCACAGCCCTTCTCCCTCCCTGAGTCCAGTGTCCCTAGCCACTCCATGTGTCCATGTCATTGTCTCTGTCTCCATCCCTGGCTTCTCTGCCTCTCTCGGTAGGGTCCTGCTCTCCATTCTTCTCACTTGATGGTCCCAGGGACCTCCACTCCTGGGCTGCAAAATCAATCATTCTCCTTTTGTCAAAAAACATCTACCTCTATATTTCCTACCCTCACAGTCAGTCCTGATGACAGTTATTCACTATTGTACCGCAAGAGTCTTATCCCCACTTCATTTTACCAGCCCGGTCCCAATGGATTGGAAATCATTCAGTGGTGGTTCTACCTTGTCCCGCCCCATCTGGAACTAGGCTCCCTCTTGAAAGCTTGTAAGCTAGTCACTTCTTGCCTTTATAGGCACCCCCATTTTGGGTAGCCAATGTCTGTGTTGCCCATCCCTGTCAACCCTGTGTACCGAGGGGGTGGGAGTGATCCTCGCTGTAAAGATTATTCCCTTTTTTGAGCTATTACATCCATAAGTATAGGTAAAGTTCATCAAATTGTAGCAGGTTATTCTTTTTGTTTCCCACCCTTCTTTCTTCTTCTAGTTGAGTTCAGAGTATCCAGCAATCAAAGCCAGGTCAATTGGGTACTGTCTGCAAGTATGGGTTTTGTTGTGCATCTCCCCTCACTTCATATCAGCTGGATGCTTCACTCTCTGCTCTAGTCCTCTGTGGCCATGTCAGTGCTTCTGGGCCCAGGAGTCCTCAGGTCTTGCCTTACTGCTGGCCATCCAGGTCTCCACCCAGGTTCACAGGGGTCTATTGAATGTGGTCAGGCTTAGCTCACAACTTCATTGCTGTTTTTTCCCCCTCTTCCTTTATCGGTGACCAACATGATCACCAGTCAGACCACATGCCTGCTCATGTATTCCCCTTGAGTCTCAGTCTTGGAAGAGGGTTT
>NW_006409822.1:11626-22853 GCF_000296735.1 Chrysochloris asiatica | reverse complement strand
ATTTGGATGCCTTTAATTTTCCTATCTTGCTGTATAGCTCTTGCTAAGACTTCTTGCTAATATTGAATAGGAGTAGTGACAAAGGGCATCCTTGTCTGGTTCCTATTCGCAGAGGGAAGGTTTTCAGTTTCTCTCCATTGAGAGTAATATACACAGTTGGTTAAACTCTCTCTTGAAAACTTGTATGGCAGTCACTTCATGCCCTCTCATTTCATGTAGCCAATGTCTAAGTTACCCGTCCCTATCAACTCTGTATACAGAGGGGATAGGATTGATACTTGATGTGAAGACTCCTGTCCGCTCAGTTGGTACTTTGAGCTACTACATCCATAAGTATAGGTCAAGTTCATCAAAATGTAGCAATTTACGCTTGTTTCCTTTATAAAAAAAAAATTTTTTTTTATGTTCCTTTAGTTGAATTCTAGAATTCAAAATGATTTGCCACATAATCCACTGTCATCAAGCCATCAAGGCCAGGTCGGATGGTTACTATCTGCAAGTTTGAGCGTTCTTGTGCCTCTCCCCTCACTTCATATCAGCTGGATGCTTCACTCTCAGCTCTAGCTCTCTGTGGCTATGTCCCTGTCCATGGGCTCAGGAGTCCCCAGGTCTCACCACACTTTGGACCAACCAGCCCTTCCTCTTCTCTATTTTATCTCTAGGTCAATGGGAGTCTATGTTACGTGCATGGTCAATCTCAACCCATATCTCTATTGCTGTCTTTTCCCCTCTTCCACTCACCAGTAGAACAATGTGGTCGTCAGTAAGCTCATGTACTCCCTTTGAGTTTCAGTCTTAGAGGGGGATTTGTCCTTAAGGAACTTGATGACTTGCCTTGATGGCTCCTTGAAGGGCTGCTGTTAGGGGACCAAACAGGTGGAAGTCTGATAGAGAAGATCAGGACTGTAGGGAGGACATTTTAACACCTCTAAGCTAAGTTTTTGCAGAGTATCAATAGAGTGGGCAGAGGTGTGTGGACATGCATTGTCATGGAAGATCACAACACCCTTGGACAGCTGTCCTTTGCATTTAATCTGAAGTGTATGCTTCAGATCTTCAGTTAGCATCTCACTGTAATGAGCATTGTTAGTTGAACCTTTTTCCTGATAGTGTTCCAACACTGGCCTTTGAGGATCCCAGAAAACTATAAGCACCAATTTTCCAACTGATGGTTTGACTTTGAACTTTTTTTTGGTCTGTGATTGAGAATGTTTCTATTCTAGACTCTGCCATTTAATGTCAGGCTCATTGTGATTAATCCATGTCTCATCACCAGTAGTGATTTTTTAAAAGAAACTTATACCTTCCTTTGAGCATTGGTCCAAAATTTGTTTGCAGATGTCCAAATGCTTCTATTTACATTACTACGTGAGTTGTTTCGGTATTCATCTCACACAGAGTTTTCAAAACCCAAGTTTGTCATGGATTATTTCATAGACACGGCCATAGCTGGTTTGCAAATGATTTGTCACAAAATCCCCTGTCACTTGGCTACTGGACAGGATCATTTCACATGCATGCTCAATGTTGTCATCAACCATTGACATGGATGGGCATTTTAATATAACCAGAGTGCAGATAATTTTTGACTCACTCTTGTATCAGAGACCTGGTATAGCATTATAGGATAAGCATTGGACTGAAAGCTTCTTTTGAACTGTAAGGTTGATGGTTCAAATTTACCAGCTGTTCCTTGGAAACCCTATACAGAGCTGTTATGAGTCAGAACCAATTCAAAATCACTTAACAACAGCTTTTTTTTTTTAGTACAGTGATCTCCTGGTCCCTGTCTTCTTCTGTGTTGCAGGGCCTAGATGCAGTTTCAGTTTTATTTGATATTGCCAAATTTACCTCCCCACCAGAAATATTTGATAATACATAACTAAAATGGACCAGAAATATTGCTGTCATATTTTAGATACATATTTGCTTTCAGCTTTAAATCCTAAGTCAACTTGGAGATAGGAAAATCATTCCTAGCAGCCCTCTAAGGGTGGTCAATATCCCACTATATACAAAGAAATCATAAGGGAAATTAAAAAAATTTTTAGAACTAAAATCACTGTTTGCCAGGATTTGCAGGTCCACAGAGGACAACATAGAGCTCCACACTCATTTATCAAAGTAAAACTGACTGCGTCCGAATCAGCAAAACATCCAATTTGACAATCGGGGCAAGAATTCCAGAGCGTAGAACAAAAAGACAGAAATAAAGATAAGGGGAGCAAATCAATGACAAGAAGAATAAAGAAAACAAGGTCGACAATTCACTGAAAATAAAACAAAATAATGATTCTCTGAAAGGTAAATAAGTAAGACAAAATTCAAAGAAGACTGGTGGAACAAAAAGATACGGGGAGCAGGAAGGGACACACCTCAGGCTTCCCCAGTGAATGCTTCCTTCCTCGGGGCCTCATTCCAGCTCTGCTTGGCACAACCTGCCCTTCCAGCCTCTAACTACCCCGGTTCCCTCTGGTCTCCTCAGTGTTCCTTCATAGTTTCGAACTATAGTTTTGCACACCCATAGGTCTCTGTGCAACTCCAGAGAAAGGGATAGGGAGTAAACCAACAGGCTGTGACAGTTTACTCTCACTGGTGGAGCCAGTTCCATTTATATGAAAATTACATGCAGTTAAACTCACAGTTCTGTTAGGAATTATGTTATTGTTAGGTATCATCAAGTTCTGGTGTAGTGCTGTGTGTTAATGAGTTGGACTGCAAAATCAGTTTGAACTGCAATGTCAGCAGTTCAAGCTCACCAGCTGTTCCTTGGAAAGCTTACACAGGGGTCCCTATGAGTTGGAACTGACTCACCTACACTTAACAACAATATCAAGTCTTTCCAGACTCATTGAGTTTAGCTCTCTCAGGTTTCACTGTAAAATTGTCTTTCTTTGGTAGTGTCTACAACTCTGAACCATCATAGCAAGAAGACAATTCTGAGCCCTTTCCTTTTTCCAAAGACTCGAGTGTTCTGGGCTGAGTGTAGGGGTACATTTTTGGAACATGAGGGGTTCACCTGAAATTGTGCTGATAGCCAAAGCTCTCGTTCTCAATAGGAGGACAGATAAGAGAGAAAATTAATCTTCTTAGTGGATGCAGGCTTTGCTGGTCTACATCTTAGAGATACAATCAGTGCTGGCAGGATAGAGCTAGTCCCCGGCATCTGTTTCACTCCAATAGTTGAGTCCCAGCCTCACGTACCTTGGACTGGTCTCAATCCTGCCCTCCCTGGCTGGTCACCCAAGCCTGAGAATTGCACCAAAGCTGAAACTGATCTTTACTTTCTCCTTGCCTCCCCTCAAGCTGGTGTTACCTGAGTTAGCCACAGAACTATTCTGTCCTTGATGTGTGTAAACTAGTTAAGGAGAGATTTTGTGCTGGTCTGTGTATAATCTTTTCCTCAAACAGTCATGAGCATAGAGGCCCTAAAACTCTTGAGTGAAATGGAGTCATATTTCCTTTCCGGTTCAGTTACTTAGAGAGCCAGAATAGAATTTCCTGTGTACCACATCACATTTCGAGCAACAATGGGAAAAAATAAAAGCTTACTAAGTTAAATATGCTTTACTATTACCGATCCATTTAATGTAAAATGATGCCAAGAATTATGGTCATCCATTTCCACACAGCTCTCAGTTTTTGCCAGTGATTCAGCATAAGAAAATGTCATTACTGCCTGGTGGCTCCCTTTAGTTACTTGTTAAAGATGGTGGCCACCTCCTTGCACTCTGGAAGCTTATGAAAGTGAGAGGTATGTTGATTGCACCCCTTGAATGGGCAGACTGTGTATTGCTACCTTCACACCCAAGTACTTGGCACTATGCTTGGTATAGCAGCAGTTCTGAAGGCTTGTTGGATGAGTTGGATATTGGAAATCAGGGCTTTATCAAACTCAGATAGATATTTCTGTTTGCATTGTTATAGTACTTCCAGTATGAACCACATGAGGATTATAGTAAAGCATGAAAATGGTAAGTGTTTTTATTAGATTGTGGCCTTCATTTATCTATTTTAGAGTTTAGTGTATGTTGGTCCTCGAACTCACATGCCAGTTTAGTAAAGAGACACTGATTCCCTGACTCAGAATTATGCCAATATTTTACAAGTGAGAAAGCAGAAATAACTCTATGGTGGGTTGAGAAAGTTCTAGGCTTGTTGACGGGTCCAGTGCCAGGGTGGAGCCAGGAGAGACCATCGCGTCTAGAAGCCTATCTTCCATCGCTGGATTTAGTCTTTGAGGAGTTTGAACTGTTCTTTGCATGGAGGGAGGATAGCATGGCTCAGAGGAGTTTGTGGATAGAGTCCGAGGACTTCCTCCACCCTCAGAAGACAGGGAAGATGGGGCTCAGTGTCCCCAGCAGACCAGGCATTGTAGGAGCGGACTTTCAGCCACATAGTGGAGTTTCCTTTCAAATCAAAACACAGGAAGGGTCTTTTTCCCTCAAACAGCATATTCCGTTTTAGGATGGCTGAGGTGAGTTAGTCAGAAGGCTGAGGAGAGCTGGACAGGGAGCCTGAGAGAACTAGTTAGGGTTGCTGAGGAGAGCTGGACAGAAGGTTGAGGAGAGCTGGACAGGAGGCTGAGGGGAGCTAGACAGGGAAGCTGAGAGAACTAGTTAGGGAGGCTGAGGAGAGCTGGACAGAAGGCTGAGGAGAGCTGGACAGGAGGCTGAGGGGAGCTAGACAGGGAAGCTGAGAGAACTAGTTAGGGAGGCTGAGGAGAGCTAATCAGAAGGCTGAGAAGAGCTGGACAGGAGGGCTTTTATGGCAGAACCACTCGAGCGAGCATCATTCCGAAGCTGTGGGAAAATTCTGACTCCATGTCAGATTCACTCAGCGTGAGACTCGTATTAGGTCTGTAAAGGAGGATACATTTCTGGTGGTTGTGGGTGATGGAGCAGAAGGTTGGAACTGTGTGCTGAGCCTGCCTGTGACCTCTGGGGACACCCCATGCTGGGGCTAGGGCACTAGGCAGTCAAATACAGGAGTCTTATTTAAGAGTTGGTGATGGCAACTTGTCCTGAAATCACATCAGTTTGGTAAAGACTCAGAGTCGGAACACAGGCTAGAATGGATGACATCAAGGGAAAAGTGTAGGCATAGATGTAAGGGGTGTTCTGAGGTTCCACTGTGGTTGTTGGGTGCTCTTGAATCAATTTTTGACTCATGGGTCACCTCACGTGGCAGGTTAGAATGGACCCATAGAGTTTTCTAGAAGCCCTGATGTGGTGCTGCTGGTTAATGTGCTGGACTGCAAGGTCAGTTTGAACTGTAAGGTTGGTGATTCAAACTCACCAGCCACTCCTCGGAAACCCTATACAGGGTGACTATGAGTTGGGACCGACTCAATAGCACTTAACAATAATGGCAATAATCTTTATGTAAGCAGAGGTTTTGCTCTCAGCGGTTTTGCCCTCTGGGTAGGTTCGAACAGCCAATCTTTCAGTTTTCAGCTGTGTGCTTAACCACTGTACTTCCAGGGCTCATTAAGACAGTGTGAAATTGCTCCCTATGGTTTCTGAGACTGTAAAGCTTCACAGACAGCCTTAGTTTGTCTCCCTTGGAACAGCTGATGGGTTCAAACTGTTGACCTTGCTGCTAGCAGCCAGCACTTAACCCACTGTGCCACAAGTGCTCCTTATTGTTCTGTAAGTTCTGTCAGATGATGGACACATCTGTCCTTGAGTGATTTCTGCTACTTTGGTCATTTTACTCTTTACTCCTTTTGGCTGAGCAGGTCCTATTTCCTGCAAAACATCCTGTGCTTCAATGCATGAGAGTTAGAGGAGACAGACACGGTTCCGATTCTGTTCTCCATTCTCGTATCTTGAACGTGAGGTGGGAGGAGATGTCTGAGAGGGAAACTGCTCCTCAGAAGTTTCCAACTCCATCAGTTTTTCTCCCTCATCCCCTGAGGCTGGATTCAAAAGTTCTTATTTGGAGATCATTCGAGCGATTCATGTGTATGAGCCCCATCAAGGACCACAGCACAACAAGGTCAATGTTGCAAACTTCAAGTCATGCTCTGCATCACATGGTCCTTCATGTCAGTTTCATGCAGTGACATTTACATGTAATGGCTTCCTGTCAGCTGTGTTCACATCCAAACGGGTTGTGTCTCAGAAGGACCTGAAGCTCAGGACTCCCAGAGCCTCTAGGATAAAGCCACCGACTCATCTTCCAGTAGAGGGTGCCCCTGGCTCTCAGTAGTATGTCTTCCTTGGTTGACTTTTTAAAATATTCTTTTATTTTCCTTTAGGAAGAAACCACAGTGGCTCTGTAAGATAATCATTGCCCTGCTAACCTCAAGGTCAGCAGTTCAACCCCACCAGCCACACATCGGGAGTAAGATGAGGCTATCTGTTCCTATAAAGATTTATGGCCTCAGAAACCATATACAGGGTCGTTATGAGTTGGAATCAACTCAATAGAAGTGGGCTTCTCTTCCTTTATTTCCCTTTTAGAAAGTAGACTAGCAACTAGAATTTAGAAATCACCTAGTCTGATTACTCAGGTGAACCTTAAATCTTTTACATCTTCATGACTGTGCTGTGTCTAACATATGGTTAGACATTGCTTCTTCTAAAACCTAAGTTGTCCCCAGGATTACTCAGACTTTGGCTAGTAAAAAGTGCAATGGTCAAATGTTCCTGTTGAATAAACGTGTGAAGTATTTATTCTTAGGCCCATTTTTAAAATTATTATTATTTTCCAGCTCTTCCTGTGCCCAGTTGCCACTTCTGCCTTCTCTGGACTCAGATCACAGAAATGCCTTCTTGCTCCCTCATTTTATTGCAGTTCTTAAGAATGAACAGTGGATGGCAGTCACATTTCAAACTGAAAGGGCACTGTGGGTCCCTAGCTTGACACGCTGATGAATGACGTTGTGCAGGAGAAAGCAAATTGTACGAACTGATGGCAAAACAGTGTTGTGTTCCAAAAGCCAAATATAACTAAGAACAGGGACTTTTTGTGTTTTTTTTTTAAAAAACAACCTCAAGGTATTTCAAGCTGAACTCAAGAGGGAGCCATTAGTGTATATATTTGGGTTGGAACGTCAGATGAAGAGTTCATTGAACAGCCTCGCCAGTCCTGACTCTCAGGTTTATGTCCTCGCATCTGCACAAATGCCCATCTCTTGCTCTCCTTCCCTCCTTTCCCTCCTTCCGTTTCTCTGCCCCCAGCCCCTTGTTGGTGGTGAATGTTACCTTTCAGCCTGTTTGGCAGCCCCAGAAGGGGTCCATGATCACTGAAACAGAGGGTGTGTTTGTTTTCCTTTCATCTCAATGCCACTTTTGTGGCTGCTGTAACTTTCATCTTTCTTTCTCGCTCGCACTCACGCCTGCTCTATGCTTTACTGGATGTGCTTTGTTTATTGTCTTCATAGAAATACTCATAATTGGGGTGGGGGTGAGGCAGGGAAGCAAACAGAGAGAGGATTGTAGAGTTGGTGGAGATTCTCAGTGCTAAGTGTTTTTTTCCTGGGTCGATTTTACTTAATTGGAGCTGCTCTGAAGACTAGACTAAAGCATCGGTGGGGAAGATGCCATCTAGATCCAAATTACCACCATCTCATCCTCAAAATGACATCATAAGCCTGGCGTATCAGCCTCTGGGGACAGACAGAAACGTCCTCGAGAGACCTGGCAGCTGTTACCCAGAGCTGATCATCGTCAGCCACGCTTTTGAGTCTCATTAAATCACCATGGTTTACGTGATTTAAATGAAGCTTCCTTGTCCATCAACAGGTTCAAGAAATAAATTAGTGTAGCATCACGACTTTCAGGCAAAGCAAAAGGAAAGCAGAGATGCCTTGAGGGAGTCCCCCGTTGGGAAATAGATCTTCATTGAGGCCACTTTGTATGAGTGTAGCAGAGAATCAGCGTGGTTGGTGGCTCATGGTGGTTCAGGTTGGGAACAGAACCAACTCCGGATGATGTTGACCAGAATGGAATGTTCTCATAGAACCATTAGTAGGGACAAGAATGTTTAACAGAAAGGAGATGGGATTCCACCCAAGAGTGAGGGAGGCATGGGAGATGACCCCATGGAACTCTGAAGAACTGCAGTTACGAACCTGACGCATGGTGACCGCATGTGTGTCAGAGTAGAACTGTACTCTGTAGGATGTTCAATCACTGGTTTTCCACAAGCAGATCACCTGATTTTCTTCCAAGACACCTCTAGGTGATTTTGAACCTTTACCCTTTTAGTTAGCAGCCAAGCACATTGATCATGTGCACTACCCAGAAACTCCAAGGGCTGTGATTAGGAGAAATAAAAATTATCAAAGAAGAATGCCAGAAGGGAGAGAGAGAGGGTACTCAGAGTTGGACAGCTCGAACCCTGAGATGTGTCTTCCTTCTCATCCCGAGAAGGGTGGATGACCACCCCTTACTGCAGGAAGAGGATAGCAAACAGGAAAGGCAGGCAACAAATGGAAATTTAATAAAACACAGGTGACAAGAGCTATTTTCAGTGTGGGAGCTGCTTTGTTCCCAGAAGGGGACGCCTCATAGCCACGCTTTTGTAGAAGTAGCGCAGCTTTGAGGTCACCCTAACATTTCTTTTTTTCCTTTAATAATTTCATGATGATAACCTGGAAATGAAGGAGACCTCAGCTCTTCTAGCTGGTCCTTGTGTGTGGTTGGGAGGAGGACTTCACATCTCACTATTGTCTTAAAAGGGTGTTCCATGGCTCAGGCCACAACAATGTGAGAACCGGAAACTTGTATCTGCCTGTGTGCTCCCTGTTCCTCCCCAGACCGCCATATTTGCTCCCTAGCTCACCTCTGTGTGGAGGCACATCACATTGGTGATGGCTAAAGGAGCTCTGGTAGCGTAGTGGTTACGAATTGGGCTGCGAACCGCAAGGTCAGCAGTTTGAAACTACCAGCTCTTCCGCCGGAGAAAGACGAGGCTTTCTGCTCCAGTAAAGATTTACAGCCTCGAAAACCTTATACAGGGCACTGTGAGTTGGAACCGACTCGATGGTAGTGTGTTTGTTGGGGAAGGGGGCATATGTCTGGTTACTTTGCTGGTAGAAAACTGGGTCCATTTCTCAGTGTCCTGAAGCCGTGTAATTGATTGATCCAGTTGAAAGATGAGAGGTCTTGAAGGAAATTGGCTGATGAAGACAACCCAGTCACTGTGCTTGAGATTGCTTGAGTCTTGATGATGGCAGAGTCTGGATGCAGCATGGTCCACTAGATAGCCACTAGCTACTGTGGAAGGAGCCCACGTTGGCTGGTTAAACACTCGGCTGGTAACTAAAATGTTGGTAGTTCAAACTCACATAGGAGCTTCTCTGGAATGTGTCATCTATGTGACCTGTTTCCACATAGATGATGGCCCAGGAAACCCCGTGGTACAGGTCTACTATGTCACGTGGGGTTGCTATGAATTGGAATTGACTCGACAGCAGACAACAGCAGCTAATGTGTGCTAATATTGAAATCCCTCAGATTTCTGCTAATTGCATTCATTAATCTGATAAAATGATTCATTCCCAGATGTCACAGCCATATTTAGGAGGATCACTACATATTTCCAGACTTTTCCATGGAAATACCCATATTCCAGAAGAAAAACTCATCCCCTTGAAGGTGAGGGGGTGGGGAGAGCTCTGCAGATACTTCTGACTGTAAAATACAAAACTAAAAAGAAAAACAGTATTTAAGACACAAGTAACTTTTGCTTATGGATCCATAGTATGTAGTTTCAATGTGACAATAAAATTTTTAGTTTCTACCAGTTAACTTGGTAGTATAGTGGGTTATGCATTGGGCAGCTAACCAGAAGGTCAGCAGTTCAAGTCTATCTCTGGGAGAAAGATGAGGTTTTCTGCTTCTGTAAGATTTATAGTCTCAGAACCCCTATAGAGGGTTAACTTAGAATTGGCTCCATGGCACACCATCACCATCACCACCAGTTTAATGGCATAGAACCCCACCTAAGAAAATATTGACTTATTTTCCTAGAGTTGACCATAATTCCAAGATTTCCATTTGTATACAAGTTAGAAAAATGTGGCCTTGATTTAAAAGACGAGAAAAATGTGGATATTTTACAAAGCAAGGTTAACATGGGAAAAACCTTTCACCAGAAATATTCCAATTAAAACTCACAGTAAAGCCACCCAAAGAGGGAAAAATTAATAAAGCATGTCCACAGAGCAGATAAATGACTGGATTTCTTCTTAATATCATTTCAATTGTTATTTGTCTTCTGCTGATGTCTTCTCTCGGGGTGGTGGTGGCCCAGTGGAAAATGCCCCCCAAACTTTTTCTCTCTGTACTAGTTCAAACACTCCAAGCAAAGCACTAATATCTTTCAATTGAGTTTCCTCTTTTGCAAAACAAGGAAGCACCCATTAGAAAGGCCCAGAAGTCTAGAGTGAAGGAACATGCAGGAAAATACCATTAACTACCAAGCATAGTCCAGGTTGTGTACATTGTGTGACTAAATAAATATCATTACCCTGACCTCTTCCAGGACGTGCAGTTTTGAAGGGACCAGTGCTTGGAAAAAATAAAGGAATAATGGGAAAACTCCCTAAGACACTGTTTAAGGACCTTTTGCTGCTATTTGGTGCAGTTGGGTTGAGTTCAGTTCACAGTGACCCTTTAAGACACAGTAGAACTTCCTGGTAGGATTTTCTAGGCTGTCATCTCAACAGAAGCAGGTCATTAGGTCTTTCTCCTAGAGCCATTGGGTGGGTTCGAACTACTAACCTTTCAGTTAGTAGGTAAGCACTTAACCATTGTGCCATCTGGGCTACTCTAAGAACATGTAGAACTGCAAGGAAGACTCAAAAAAATCGTAGAAAATGGAATTAAAAGGTAATGGATTTTTTTCCAAGAAATTTTTGAAGCCCCATTGTATTTTTAAAAAAGAAGTGAGACAGACGTTGTGCCCCTGGGACTTGAAATAAAGTGATTAATTAGGTCTACACACTTTATGAAGGAGCTCTGGTAGTGTAGTGGTTATGAGTTGGGCCGCTAACCTCGAAGTCAGCAGTTCAAAACCAGCAGTTTGTGGGAGAAAGATGAGGCTTTTTGCGCCCATAAAGATTACAGCCTCAGAAACCCTATGCAGGTCACTATGAGTCAGAACTGACTCCATGGCACACCACCGCCACCATGCACCTTATGAGTCTACGAGAGATAGTATTTGGTAACTATCAAATGAGTTGGTATGTTTGCTTCCCCTCCGCCCCCCACCC
>NW_006409822.1:5330-11526 GCF_000296735.1 Chrysochloris asiatica | reverse complement strand
GGACAAGTTGATCAAAGTCTGCATCTTCCATTCAGTGCACCCCAGTCTTCTCTCCCTTCTGCCCTTATACATCTTTGTATCTTCATTAGATGGACAGGCCCTGGTGCCTAATGTGGACTCAAGGAGCAACACACTGAAGGAAAGTGAATTAAAAGTTTCAAATCTGAGCAGATGTCAGAAAAGCGATTTTTAATGGCAGGACTTGAGGTTTTGTTTGTCTTTTTTGTTTCTTGACTTTATTGAGTTTCAATGAGATATAAATAAATAAAAATGTAGGGGGAAAGAGGGGAGGGTGGCAAACCAAACATAACTATCCTGTAGATGATGATGATGATGATGATGATGATGATGATGATGATGATGGACTCCTCTTGTGGCGCTGTGGGGTCAGCACTGGACTGTGAACCCCAAGATCTGCAGCTGAAACCCACCAGTTATTCCTATGAGTTGGAACCAACTCCACGACACTTAACAACAACAACAAGATAGCTGATGCTGAAGGAACCCTGGTGGTGCAGTGGTTAAGTGCTTGGCTGCTAATTGGAAAGTCAGTGGTTTAAACCCACCAGGCGCTTTATGGAAGAAAGATGAGACAGTCTTCATCCTTCCGGGTCTGTCTCAATAGGAATCAATGTGAAGGCAATGTGTTTGGGCATTTTCCTTAATTTATTTTTGAGAGTTGTTGTTAAATGCCATTGAGTTAATTCCTACTCATAGTTACCTTGTATAGAGTTTCTGAGGTGCAGCTGATAGGCTTGAACTGCTGACCTTGTGGTTAGTCATCCCGTTCTGATCCTACAGTGCCACACCAGGACTAATCATCAGACAAGAGGTGGAGTGGAGAACCAGGCATCCAGGAAGCACGTGGGTGCTGTATTAACCCACATCTGAGGGCAGAGCTTATCTCTAAGGTAAAGTGCGTATGGAGGGAAAAGTGTCCTGGACAAGAAGCACCTGTTTTCCGGATGCAGTAGGAGGAGTAAGCAGGGAATTGTTACACTGCTCCTAGTAGTCAGTTTGAGGAACATTCTCTGGTTTGGGGACTCAACCTCTGCATCTGAAATAACCATGTCTATGCAGTACAAGTCCTGGTGTGGCGCTGTAGGATAAATACTGGACCACAAGATTGCTGCTCCTTGGAAACCCTACACAGGGTCGCTATGGGTCAGAACAGACTCGACGGCACTTAATCACCACAGATAGCTGACCTCATGATTTGTCTTCTTTTCTGAGCTAAATTCTGGAAACTTTCTGCGCCTGTTCCCAGAAGTACTGGATGATGTGCTTGTCTCCATGGTGTTCTGCAGGCACTTGGTGCGGTGAAAGGTGAAATGCTGAGTGAGAATTGAAATACTCCATATGTCTCCAAATTCCACCCAGCTAGGAGTGTGGGCGACATTCCACACAGAAAGCCCACATGACTAATCCTTCGAAAACATGCTGAAACCCAGAGTTCGTCTCCTTTTGGAGACAGACTACAGACTGCATCCCATTGGGACTATAAAGGAGCCGTCTGGAATTTCTCAGGTTTAATATTACTTCTTTGCTTTTACAAAGAGGCAGCAGGAACCCTACCCCACAAACCCCTCCACCTGAGAGTTGGTTGTTGACCTGAGGTTGCGCTTGTTCCTGCAGTTCCGTGAGAAACTAATTGCAAACAGCCCCAAACCTAATTTTGCTTACCTCCCATTAGAAAACATCAGTAGGAAAGGAGTTGCTACTTGCTGACTTTTTTGATGCACTAGACATAATGGTGTGGCTCTGTAGGATAAGCCCTGGACTACCAACCTGAACCACCAGTTGCTCCTCAGAACCCCACACAAATTCTCTGAGTCAAAACCAACTCAGTGGCACTTACCAAAAACAGCAACAATGCATAAAAGAAATGAGTTAGTCATTTGCATACCGCAAGTTGTTCATGGCAGATGAGCCCTCTGGGCCAGAAGGCATGGAGCCCCCTGGGTCGGAAGATGTGGAACCCCCAGGCCAGAAGGCATGGAGCCCCCTGGGTGGGAAGGCATGGAATCCCCTGGGTTGGAAGGTGTGGAGCCCCTCAGGTAGAAAGGTGTGGAGTCCCCTGGGTTGGAAGGCATGGTAAAATGCACAGTGACCACAACAGTGGGCCTACACATGCCTGCAATCATGCAGATGGTGCAGGTCTGGGCGGTGTTTTGCTACATTGCACGTGGGGTCTCCATTGGCCACAACTAACAACTGTATTTCAAATCAATGTTTCTCTTTATATTCACTAGCCAATCCCATCTCATCTTCTCTTGCCACACCCCCTTTATTTTTCCTAATAATTCAACACATTATGGGCATCTCTGGTGCAAGCACATTGGAGTACCTGTCTTTAGGGTCTGGGAATTCACACATTATAACCAATCTAGGACTTCTGGCTCAATTCATGAGCTGATGACTTTTTGAGGAGCTCCAAATGGATCGGAGTCTGAATATCCATGTAGCCACACTGACATCAGTTCTGTTCAACGAATTTTCACCAAGGGTCCACTCCATGCTAAAAAAGACACAGCCCTGGTTTCCAAGGGGCTCTCAGCCCATGGGGCTCCACAAAGAGAGCCTTGAACACGAGCTAGCACAACGAGATGAAGTGATACAATGGCTTAACAATGGGTTCAAGCATAACAACAACTGTGAGGAGGGCGCAGGACCAGGCAGGGTTTCCCCCCCGTGCGTGGGGTCGCTGTGAGCTGGAACTAGCTAAGCAGCACAGAATAACAATAATTCTGAAAAGGACAGACCAGCTTTCAGCTTCAGCTGGGAAGGCAAGCAGTTCCCTCAGGCCCTTGAGTAACATTAGTGATTGTAGCTAACAGGGATATTCTTTCCACCAGATCTTAGGACCCTCTGTAATTTTGTTATGCAAAAGGTAAGGCATTTGAAGCCACTTAAAGGTCAAAAGGCATCCTGGTAGTGTAGTAGTTAAAGCACTTGTCTGCTCATTAAAAGTCCGGTAGTTAGAATCCTACAGAAAAATACTGTTTCCATAAAGATGGCAGCATGGGAACCCTATGAGGTAGTTCTACTCTGACCTACAGGGTTGCTACAAGTCAGAATTAACTCAACAGTTGTTGGGTTTTTGGTTTAAATTTGAAATGTTTTGACATCTTGCCATGAATACAGGTTCATGGTGTTCTCACCATTACTACTGGGTCTTCGTACAGTTCTGTTTACTCACATAATGGCCAGTAATACTATGGATCTGTTATGGAACAAAACAGCAACCGGCATCCCAAAGGAGCTAGAAGTTCTCTTTCACCACTGTGTGCTCACTGGCTGATTGTAGCCCTGGTGTTTGCTCTCCTAACATCAGTCGTGGGAACGGACAACTTTATGGCCTAACTCCTGCTTTTGCCTTTGACCATTTCTGTGCTGCTGGCCTCAGGAGATCAGCTGTTTAGAGAAGACTCTTCTTGAATGTGGCAAGGGGAGCACCTCATCCCTTACCTTGACCTTTAAAATTCTAGCATCTCTGAATGCAGTATTTTAATATCTCTTTCTCCCGAGAGAGAATCTGTTGATGGCTTTGAGGCTTGATGTTGGTTCATAGATAACATAGTGCCTGTGTGGCTCCAGATAACTCAATTGGTAGTCAACTGAGGGAGAAGAAAAGTTTTTATTTCTGAAGAGTTGAATACGATGCCCCATTGTGAGGTAACTACTCTAATTTGAGCTGAACCCACAAAAAGTATGCCAAAGTCATCAGTCTCTAACAGTTCTGTGTGACCTGTTGGCAGCCTCTGATCTCACATGTTGAGAAACACGAGGCCAACTCACAGTGGATCTATGGCATGCTTATTCAAAGTAATTTCCACCAAGAGTGGAATTGAAAAAGACGAGTGACGATTAGGCTACATAGCATTTCTTTTTCTTTTGTGTCATTTTTAAAAAACAGCAACAACAAAAAACTGTTCAAACAGGCTTCATTTTGTTGGTAGACACACAATCGTGTGCTCGTCTCAGCCCTGCATTTTCTCTGGACGTCTGGCTTCAGTATCACTGTCATCACAGGATCTCCTCTAATACCGAATCCACACGAGTTCTCTTTCTTGTGGGATCAAACCAGTAGATTGCTTAGCAGACACATCTACCTTTGTTGACATTATGTGGTAGATTGACATTTTATTAGACGCATCTACCTCTGTGACATTATGTGGTAGATTGACATTTTATTAGCCAGTAATACCTAATTTAGGCTAAGCATTGAAGTGCAAGGTCGATTTGAACTGCAAGAGGGTGATTCAAATCCACTCTCTCCTTGGAAACCCTACACAAAGTCGCCAAGAGTCAGAACTGACTCGACTGCACTGAACAACAACAACACCTAACCCCACCTCTCAGTTTGTCACATTGTGGTTGTGTGTGATTCAGGAAGCTATGCCACCGGCATTTTGAATGTTCATGGTGGACAGGTTTTGGCGGAGCTTCCAGACTAAGACACGGAAGAAGGAGAAACAGACTATTTCCGAATGTGTAGCCACTGAAAACCTACGAACAATAGTGAAACCCTGTCAGGTAGCACCAGAATACTGAAGATTTAAACATGATGAATAGCACCAGTATGTAAAGTGGAGGATCAGAGAAAAAGAGGGAGACAGACCCTCAAAGAGATGGATTGGCATATTGGCAGCAGCAGTGGGCTCAAGTGTAACAATTGTGAGGTTGGCGCAGGACCGGGCAGTGTTTTGTTCTGTTGTGCATAGGGTCAAAAATGAGTCGGAACCTACTTGATGGCGTCTAATGACTTAACAATAACACCCAGCTGGGAATGCTTGGATGGCAAAGTGGTTAAGACCTTAACTAGTAACCAAAAGGTGGTCTGTTTGTATCTACCCAGAGGCTCCTTGGAAGACAGCCTTAGTGATCTTCTAAAACATCACAGCAGTTGAAAACCCTATGCTGCACAATGTTCCTCTTACACGCATGGGGTTGCCATGAGACAGAGTTGATATGACAGCAACTGGTTTGGGTTTTTTGGTTTTACCATCTAATGGATCCAGGTAAACATTTGTGGTTTTTAACTGAAATTTACCATGCAATGATTATACTGTCTGCTAGATCAAATTTCTGTGTCACTGAATCTTTGGGGTATAATTTTATTGAAATAATTATTGCTCATTGGTGAACTTATAATTACTGATATTATTTACAACAACAACAAAAAAAGATGAAACTGATACTGTTTATTATTTCGTTTTAGGTCACCAGTGTCTTCAGAAGACCACGGTAAGAATCTGTCCTATTTATAAATGCTGAGCTCTGGTCATTATATTTTAATATCAGAGGGAATAATTAAGAAGTGTTGAGATGCTGGCCTTGTGTTTTTTAGTGTGAAATGTTTACCCCTTTTAAAAAGTCAATTCACCTTCACTAAATTGTGTATCTCATGTAATCTTCAAAGATGCAACAAACCTTTTATAGTTGGCAAATTTTTTTAAGTTCATTCAATGTATTCTACCTCTTTTCTGACCCATCACCAGAAAGTTTTCTTGTGACTTTGGGTTACTCTTGTAATTTCTCTGAATACGAATATCACCTTTAGAATGGGACTTTGTAGTCGATCACCTCAAGAGTCCCTTCCAGATTAGACACTGGATTTACCAAGGGTGGTGTTGTGTCTGGAAGGGAGCTAGTTGGTATTTGCTAGGGTGAGCTATGTGCATCTTAATAGAAAGTTATTTCACTCAAAGATGAAATGTATGATTTTGTTACATCTAACCCGTGGCTTTATCCATTCCGTCATTCAAAAATGTTTATTAGGTGTCTACAGTGGGTTAACTAGGGTATATAATGATGCTATTCTATTGTGCTATATGGTGTTAGACTGAGCTAATGCAATGCAACACGAAGTTATTCCCTGAAGGATCTGTGTGGGTCTAGTGGGGGAAGGTGGTAATGGGATGGTACATACTGCAATCCAGAGGAAATCTGTTGTCTTATAGACGAGGAGGGGGAAATGAGGACTTCGGAGTTCTCTGCACATCCGTCTTCCGGCAGAGTCCTCGGCTTAACTAATGAGCACACTGTCCATGCAGAAAGCATGACATTTTCATTACCCTTTGTCATCACCCCTCACCTTTCAAAAGGTAGCATATGATCAAGAGCCAATGATACTGAAGGAGGAAGTCCAAGGTGCATTGAAGGAATTGGCAAAGAACAAGGCACCAGGAATTGA
>NW_006409822.1:0-3810 GCF_000296735.1 Chrysochloris asiatica | reverse complement strand
TTTGTTTCATGTCATTCATTGATTGCAATCCCCAAAATGCAACATCACTTCCTTCCTGCTTCCTGTTTTACACTTCCTATCTTCTCAATTTTGTCCTTGGGCAAATGCTGCCCTTTTGAGTTCAAATATCGACTTGGCTTTTAATCACTATATTATCTTTTATCTTATTCCATAGACCCTTTGCCTTAGTTCAGGTCCTCCTCCTGTCTTATTTGGATTTTTGAAACTGTTTCCTAACTGACATCCCTTTCTCTGTAGCTTCCCTTTCTCTAGTTCAATATATACCTTTGCTCACATCCAACTGATGATTGTTTGGTGAACTCCCATTGCCTTGTGGATTTATTCTTTCCGATATTCCAATTATTGTGTTCAGTTTTCCAATACTCTACCGTTGGTAGGTGTCGTAGAATCAGTTCTGACTCATAGCAACCCTATGTACAACAGAACAAAACACTGCCTGGGCCTGCGCCAACCTCATCATTGTTGTCGTGTTTGAGTCCTTCGTTGCTGACACTGACTGCATCAGTCCATCTTGTAAGAGTCTTCCTTTTTGTCTCAGACACTCTGTTTTTCCAAGCATGATGTCCATCTCCAGGGACTGGTCATTCAATATGTCCAAAGTATGAGACACAGAGTCTGGCCTTTCTAGTTCCTAAGGAGTTTTCTGGTTACACGTTTTCAATACAGATTTGTTTGTTATTTTGGCAGTTCATGGTACTTTCAATGTTCGTCACCAACACCATAATTCAAATGCATTAGTTCTTCTCTGCTCTTCCTTATTCACTGTCCATCTTTCACATGCATTTGATTCCAACTTTTGCATTCTAATTGCCAGTAATTATCAATGCATGTTGATTGCATGTTTGATCAATTTCAGACTGAGGAAGTTAGTAGCATTATTCAATCTCATCATCATCGGCTTTAGTGTTGCTGTGTACATTTGAACAATAGTTTATATTAACTGGTCTTCCTTGTAGACATATGGATACTGTACTCTCTCAAACAGCCCTGTACTTCAAGAAAGATCTTGAAATGTTCTTTTGAGCAATGAATGTGATGCCATTTCTCTTCAGTTTTCATTCTTGGCATAGTTAACCATCAGTTTCAAAATGGTCAATAGCAGTCCTTTCTAGTCCACTACTGCCTAAGATATCAATCTCTATGTGTTCTATTTCATTTTTGACTACTTTCAATTTTCGTAGATTCATACTTGGCAACTTCCACGTTCTGATTATTAATGGATGTTTACAATGGTTTCTTCTCATTTTGCATTGTGCGACAGCAACAAATGAAATTCCCCAAAGCTTAACTCCATTCACGTCATCACGGTCAACTCGACCTTGAGGAGGCAGCTGTTTCCAGTTCCAACCTGAGGGACTCATTTTCCGGCACTATATCTAACAATGGTCTGCTTCTATCCATAAGGTTTTCAATGACTAAACCATTCAGAAATGTTCTGCCTCTCCTTCTTCCTAGTGTGTTCGAGTCTGAGTTCTCCACCGAAACTTGTCCACCTTGGGTGACCCTGATGGTATTTGAAATACCAGTGCCATAGCTTCCAGCATCACAGCAACACACAAGCCACAAAAGTCTGATAAACAGATGAGTGGTGACACAATGGAATTGTTGTTGTTGTTATGTGCCCTGGAGTCGGTTCCGACTCACAGCGACCCTGTACAGGGTTTCCGAGGCTATAAATCTTTATAGGAGCAGAAAGCCTCATCTTTCTCCCATGGAACAGCTGGTAATTTCGAACTGCTGACCTTATGGTTCACAGCCCAATTTGTAACCACTATGCTACCAGACACCATGGAATAGAGAGCCATAAATGATGGACTCTTTCTATACTGCTTTGGCTTCACTGGTGGTCTTTTCCTTTCTCATAATTATGCTCTACAAGGAGCTCTGGTAGCATAGTGGTTACGATTTGGGCTGTCAACCTCAAGGTCAGCAGTTCGAAACTACCAGCTGTTCTGCGGGAGAAAGATAACACTCCAGTCATACAGACCTCCATCTAAGTTCTAGAATTCACCATGGTTCTCATCTTTCCTTGGAGTAGAAAGCCTTAAATGACGGACTCTTCCTGCTTCAGCTTCATTGGTGGACTTTTCCTTTCTCCCACACACTCCATTCATACTGATCTCCATCTAAGTTCTAGAACTCACCAGCTTTTTCATCAACTGCTTGTCATTGCCCGTATTGTTTTCTCAGAGAAGAAGCAACCCCTTATGTACAATCTTTACTGCCTAATAAACACTCAATAAGTTATAGTCTTTCTTCTCGTTGACCCTGTTTCTACTTATCTTAGGTGGACTTACTTGTTCATTTCATTCTCTGTAAGAACTTTCCGATCTACTCATCGTTGCACCAAATATTTTCCTCCACTCTAGAAATTAACACACACATGTTTTGTGTTATTAAGCTGCCTCCCCTCTGGACCATGGATCCTTTGATGAAGATCACAACAAGTAGCAGACACTCAAAGATATTTATGAAATGAATGAGTTAGGGAGGTGAAGAGGTAGTTTTAGTGAGACCTTTTTTACTGCCACATCTTAAAAATGTGTCCCAATCTTCAAATGAAACTGCATCATGCTCTGTGAAGAACCATAGACTCAGGCTCATTAAGTCAGCATTGAGCAACAGCTGAACTAATGACCCATTTTTATAGGTTTTTATTTTTTCTGATTATTTTGGTTTGACTTGGTTCTTGACGTTCTAAGATGACAAGGCCCTTGAGTTTCCAGGCTCAAATGAGAAACTAAAAGCCTGTGTTTGGTTTTTATTTTGAAATAGGGTTTCCATTAATAGCCTTTGGTTACTCTTGTCTTCCTAGATGTAATAACTAATTTCCCATTAAAAACATCATACAGGACTTGCCTCTTGCATCTCATCTTTATAGTCCACTAGGAATTCTTAAGGGTAATGAGATACCCATGGGCATACGTCAGGGGATTTTAAAGTCCTGAAAGCTGACTAACACCAGGAAGACATTCTCACTATTAATAGCAACCAAAAGCTGATTGTGCAGATATCACATCAGACTAGTTGATGAAACTTTATCCAAATTAGGTTTTTATGACTTCAAAAATTTGACTAAATGTCCTTATCTCTTAAATTGCTTAGGTATCTCCTAAAAAATAGTTCAGCTATCTAGTGCAAAGTTATAATGCAGATTAACTTAATTTTATTGTCATCATTTTCTAACACACACAAGAGGAATTAAAAAAAGAATTTTGCATGAACTTTGGAAGTTCCCTCGTACATCATTGGAAAGACATTCTCCTCTTCTCTTTCTCCAGGGTTTTCTATGTAGTACTCAAAAATACTTTTCCTTATATTTATGTGCTTTTTAAAATTCATATTTGCTGCAGCTAGCATAAAACCCCTTGGGTGATCTGGTGCCACAAGGTTGATGATTCAAGCCCATAGTCACTCCTCAGACACCCTACACAGGGTTACTGTGAATTGGAACCAACTTGATGGCGCTCGTCAACACCACCACCAGCCAAAACTCTTTGAATATCATGTCCTCAACCTTATGTAACAGTTGTTGAAATCTGCAGTACACTTGGGAAAGAGGTCAGAAACAGCATTTATTTCCCCTCAGGTTTATGGGCAGAAAAGTTGAGGCATGTTCGGCAAATGGACTGTGGAATTGGAATTTTAAATTCTGTGCCTTTTGATTTTTTATTTCATTTATTTCCCACAATTTATTCTGCTCAGCACTCTGCTGACTGATCTCTATCCCTACAGACTGTCCCTCATAGAAAACAGGCTTAAATGTGATGTCTTTTTTTTTTTTTTTTT
>NW_006409821.1:14869-23057 GCF_000296735.1 Chrysochloris asiatica | reverse complement strand
TTTTATTCTATCTCTGCCATGTGATAGATTGGGGGTGGGGGGTAGTGGGAAAAAGAGAGAGAGAGACAGGATTAAAAAAAAAAAAAAAAAACATCCGGGTCTCATGACCAGGAAGGGAGAAAAACAAAAGAGAGACTAGACACAACTCCAGGGGAAAGATGTGTGTGTGCGTGTGTGTGCACGCGCGCGTGCGCGCCCTATCCACCCCTGCTCGGAGGAGGCTTTAACTGCGGGCAAGGTTCAACTCCCACCCAGGGCAGTCCAGCCGACCTCAGTATCTCTGTATCTCAAGCTTTACCCATGGCGGTTGCCAGGCTTGACCCCCCCATACCCGCTGCAAATACTGCGTGAAACTGTCAGCCTGGTCTCTTTCTCTTGTCGCCTCCACTACCAGTCTGCCCGCCCCAGAGCTCGTGCTCTGACTCCCGGGGTGATTATCGTTCTGAGTTACATTTAGAGAAGTCTCACTGTTACCACGAAGGAATAAACAAAGTTTTAAAGGCCACTGTATTTCCTAAGTTTCTAAATAGTTTGTTTTGACGCTGTTATTTATGACAACCGCGTGGCAACACCAGGCAGAATCTAATATTGGTTGAAATCATTGCTCTCTTTTCTCTACCCCTTTTCTCCCTCTTCCCAAAGCCGGGCACACCGTTATGTTTGGTGTTCTATGGGGGTATGTTTAGTGGGGTGGGCCACTTTTCACCTTTTGATTTATTTATTTATTTTTAATTTATTTTTGAAGGAAGAAAATTGAAAGAAATCACAGAAGTTTGTTTCAGAAGACAGTTGCTTGGAGCTAGGTGAATTTGCCTTACGAGGATCTTACTTATAGTCAAAGGGTGTGATAGATAATTCATTCTTCTCCAAGTCTCCTGTTCATAGTTGTTGAATAAAACAGTATTTGGGAGCTTTGCCACGTTTTTCAGTGCGATAAAAATTTCGTACTCTTGTTAACTACTGTATTTGCTTCAGGCACTTTCACTTTTGTTTTTCTTAAGTTTTCTTTCTGATTTCTTGCCTCTATTTCTTAATTGAGAACATAAACAGACTTTAGAGTCAACTGAGCTGCTAATCATTGACAGTTTGGTTCAAACCCACCAGTCACTCTGGGAGAAAGGTAAGGCTGTAACTGTCTGTTGTGGTAAATATTTACAGTCTCAGAAATCCTATATAGTGTTATGACTTGGAACCGACTTGATGACAGTGGGGATTTTTGTTGTTTGTTTGTTTAGGATCCCCTCACTTGACCAGCTAAGAAAACAAAGCCCTTGTGTAATGATGAGAGTCGCGGGCTCCGAGTGTGAATTGAGCCCTTCTCACCTGGTAGTGTCTTTTACAAGCTAGTGGTGGCAGGGAGAGAGGGGGGTTGCTTAGTGATATACGTTAGTGATGCTGCCTTTTAAAAGTCATATCCTAGCAATTAAAGATGAAGAACCTGGTCATTGTTTCTTAGGATTGGTGTGAGATTGAGGGCAGCTTCAAAACACAAGTTTCTTTAAATCTGAACTAAATGTATGTGAATTCTGGTTCCACTTCACCTTTCCCTGGAAGAGGTTGTCATTTCTCACTGAGCATGCTCACATGAATGTTATGAATTTTTTTTTATTAGAATAATGAGTTTGACCATTCCTCTACATGCCCAATATGTCCCTTTTATATTTCTTCAATGGCACCTTTGACACTTGTTCAAGTAGCTGAGTTTGCCTTGTGCCATGATATGTCTCCCCCTACTAGATGTCCCCATGGCACTTACTAACAACTAGACTACAGACTTTGAGGACTAGGGCCATGTAAAATTTATTAAGTATCTCCAGTTTTTATCACTATGTCTGACAGTGAGTGAGCAAATAAAGTATGGCAAAGGATCTTTCCCTTAATTCCATACTGACCTTTCTCGGGAATTCCTGATTCTTACCTTTCTGACCATTTTTTGAGGGCTCATTTATATATCCTATTAAAACATATTTTGCTTTCTCATTTTTTTTAACCAAGTGCTTTTTTTTTTTTGCTATATCAATTGGGCTGTGAACCTTAAGGTCAGCGGTTCGAAACTACCAGCCGCTCCACGGGAGAAAGATGAGGCTTTCTACTCCCGTAGAGATTTATACCCTCGGAAACCCTGTACAGGGTCGCTATGGGTCGGAACCGACTCGATGGCACTTAACAACAACAACAACATATCATATTTAATTCATTTTCAAATGTCTTCTAATTCAAGTCAATGAATTAGTTATCAAAGGTTTCCTTTTGTCTTTTAGTTTCATGAACTCCCATGTTTCCAGAGGTGATTAATCCTTCTCCTTCTCAGCCTACAGTCAGATCATCACAGGCTGCATTCACTCTGTAACTGATTCTTCCTGGGATTGATAAACTAAGTAAGGAGGTTAGCAGTTGAGCTGAAAAGGACCTGCTGAAAAAATAGGGCTGAGGAGTTTAAAGGACCGATTCTGATCCTGCAATCAAAGTTCTGAGCATCAGTGCAAAAACACTTCTGAATTTGGGGACTGCATGTTGTTCTTCCTAGTGAGTCAACTCTGACCCACGCAAAAAAAATAAATGGTTGTAGTTCAGCCTATTGTGATGTATAGTTTTCATTGGCTAATTTTCAGAAGTAGATTGCCAAAGCTTTCTCCCTAGCTGGATTTCATCTGGAAGACACACTGAAACCTCTTCAGCATCATCGTTGTTGTGGTTAGGTGCCATCGAGTCAGTACCAACTCATAGAGACCTTATGCACAATAGAACGAAACACTGCCCAGTCCTGCGCCAACCTCACAAAAGTTGCTACATTCAGCATCATAGCAACATGCAAATCTCCACTTACAGTGTGTAATAACTGGACTTGAAGTGTATTGGCCATAAATCAAACTCTGATCTCTAGCATTGAAGGGAAGAATTCTACCCTTAATCATCAATGACAAGTCTGGGAATATATAGGAAAGAAAGATGATTGTAACAATATTTACAAGCACTCTTCAAGAAAAGGTGAGGCTTTTAGAAGAATCTCTAGAATGGCAAAGGGAAAGATGATTATGATAACACATATTAAGTGCCGTCGAGTCAATTCTGACCCATAGTGACCCTGTATAGGGTTTCTGAGGAGGAGCTGGTGAGCTGAACTGCCAACCTTGCAGTCCAAATGGATTTATAGTCTGGTGCGTTAACCCACAGCGCCACACCAAACACCTCAAAATCTGATATTCAAGAATAATTAATATGACTTGGTTGACTGATACTTTGCCCAGATACTGATAATTTAGGGGTTTGTAGGTATCATGGAAGCTAAGCAGGGTGGTGGTGGCTGTGTACCATGGAGTGGGTTCTGACTCATAGCGACCCTGTACAGGGTTTCCGAGGCTGTAAATCTTTATGGGAGCAGAATGCCTCATCTTTCTCTTGTGGAAGGACCTGGTTAATACTTGGCTGGGAGACCGCTTGGGAATACTGTGTGCTGTAGGCTTTTTTCTTTTAGAATCCCTGTGTGGCACTGCAGGTTAATGCTCTGGACTGCAAGGTGGGTTTGAACTGCAAGGTTGGTGATTTCAAACTCATAAGCCTCTCCTTGGAAACCCTATACAAAGTCGCTAGGAGTCAGAGCCAACTATCCACAGAACTTAACAACAACAAGATAGATATCTGCGTGATTTTTTACCCAATGTAACACTGAGACAAAAAGTGTAGATTTCCAAAGTAAAAAGACTTGAGAAATTCAATTAGATTTACAGCTGGGAGGACTGCATATTTTACAGATGAGTTCATATACATATGGACAGAGGAAGTTCTATTACATATCGGCACACGAACTGCATGTATTTCTTTAGATAGGGTGGATGAAGTTGGTATGACTGATCATAACATCTAAAGCCCATATATTTCCATCGCAGATAAAGCAGTGTGATCATAATTTATATGTAATAGCATCAACTTCAAACAAGGGAGAAGTAAAGTCTAATTAGGTTTAGAGTCCTTCTGGGGAGCTGTAGGATAAACACTGGACTGGTAACCACAAGGTCAGCAGTTCAAAACCATCAGCTGCTCCTGGGAAACCCTATACAGGGTTGCTATGAGTCAGAACCAACTCAATGGCACTTAACAACAACATCATATGTCATTTGCTCCCTTAAGCACAAAACTGAACAGAGAAAAAAGGACATAGCTAGAAAACATAATTAGAGAAAATACCCACTGTTGTGGATTTCATTGTATCTTCCCAAAAAGATATATTGAAGTCTTAACCGTACTCTAATTATAACCTACAAATATGATCCTGTTTAGAAACAGGGATTTTCTTTTGCTAAAAATAGGGTCATATCAGACTAGAGTGCAACCAAAATCTAATAACTTTTTTAAGAAGTGTCTTACAAATAAGCAGAATAGACACAGAAACACACACAGAAGATTGTCTATAAAAAAAGGAATGTGGAGGATTGCCTGCAGTTATCAGAAACTAGGAGAAATCTGGAGAAAGAATCTACATGGTCAAGACTCTACTTGGTACTATTAGCCTCCACAATGGTGATAAAATAAGTCACTGTTCTTTAAGGCAAGCCACCCCACTGGTTGTACTTTGTTAGGGCAACACTAAGTAACCCAAACTCTTCTATATCTTGTCTCCCATTCACATGCATTCACAGCTGTGCACTCACAGCGTTATAAAGAACAAACTCCAGTCCTCTGGGGTATCAAATAGAGGCTGATGAAAGAGTGCTCTTATAGGCACTCCAGCAGTCTTCTTCCAACTCTCCAATACACACTTGAAAAGTGACAATTTCTCATGTGTGAACAATAAGGTCCTACTCGCAGTTCTGACAATCTGTTAGCTGTTTCACCCAAGGCACCTTACTTAACTCTAATTTTCAGTTCCTTTATACATAAAATGAACATAATGCCTAGTTCAAACAGGAGTTTGTAAGGTTGAGATTTAGTACACATTTTACAAAATACATGTAATGCACCAAGCATAATACTTGGGATATAATCCTCAATAGACTTTAGTTATAATAATTTTTAATTACTCCATGCACTTTATGTAATTATTTCTTCATTTTGGCTTTCTGATTTGAAATTTTAGCAAAGCATTGCTGATGTCAGATGAATCTTGGATGAAAGCAGAGAATACCAAAAATAAGTGTGTTCTTGTTTTTAGGTGTCTTTGAGATGGTATCAACTCATAGCAGTCCTATGCACAACAGAACGAAACAGTCTGATCCTGCCACAACCTCATAATCACTTGAACCCTTGCGGCTGCCACTGTGCCAATCCATCTTGTTGAGATCTTCCTCTTTTTTGCTGACTCTTCACTTTACCAAGCATGATGTCCTTCTCCAAGGATTTTTCCTTCCTTATTAATATGTCCAAAGTATGAGAGATGAAGTCTGGCCATCCTGACTTCTAAGGAGGATTCTGGCTGTGCTTATCCCAACGCAGATTTGTTTGCTCTTTTGAAGTCCATGATACCCTTACTACTCTCCTGTAACACCATAACTCAAATGCATAAATTCTTCTACAGTATTTTTTTATTCATTGTCCAACTTTTGCATGCATATGAGGTTATTGAAAAGACCATGACATGATTAGGCACACTTTAGTCCTCAAACTGACATTGTTGCTCTTGAACACTTTAAAGAGGTCTTGTGCAGCAGATTTGCGTAAGTTGTTTGATTTCTTGAATGCAATAAGTTGTTTGATTTCTTGAATGCTCCTTCCATGAGTATTGATGGTTGATCCCTGAAAATGAAGTCTTGGACGACTTCAAGCACTTCTCCACTTATGTTGATGTTGTTTATTGGCCCAGTAATGAGGATTTTTGTTTTCTTTACATTGAGCTGCAAGCCATACCAAATGCTGTGGTCTTTGGTCTTCATCAGGAAGTATTTTAAGTCCTTTTCACTTTCTGCAAGGAAGGTTGTATCATCGACATATCACAAGTTGTTAATGAGTCTTCCTCCAATCCTGATGCCTAGTTCTTCTTCATGTAATCCAGTTTCTCAGATTATTTGCTCAGTATATAGATTCAATAAGCATGGTGTAAGAATACAACTCTGTCACACACCTTTTCTGATTTTAAACTATTCGATATTCATTTGTTCTGTTCGAACAACGGCCTCTTTGTCTATGTACAGGTTCCTCATGAGCACAATTAAGTGCTCCGGAATACTTATTCTCTGCAATGTTGTCCATAGCTTGACATGATCCACACAATCAAAAGCCTTTGCGTAGTCAATAAAGCACAGGTAAACATCTTCCTGGTATTCTTTGCTTTCAGCCATGATCCATCTGACATCAGCAATGATATCCCTCATTGCACATCCTCCTCTGAATCCAGCTTGAACCTCTGGCAGTTCCCTGTCAATGTGCTGTTGCAGCTGTTTTTGAGTTATCTTTAGCAAAAGTTTACTTGCATGTAATATTAATGATATTGTATGATGTTTTCTGTATTCCATTGGGTAACTTATTGTTGGAATGAGCACAAATATGGATTTCTTCCAATTCGTTGGCCAGGTAGCTGTCTTCCAAATTTCTTGGCATAGATGAGTGAGTGCCTCCAGTGCTTCATCCATTTGTTGAGAGATTTCAATTAGTATTCAATCAATTCCTGGTGTCTTATTCTTTGTCAATGCCTTCAGTGCACCTGGACTTTTTCCTTCAGTATCATTGGCTCTTAAGCATATGCTGTCTCTTGAAACGGTTGAACACCAACCATTTCTTTTTTTGTACAGTGACTGTGTACTTCTTTCGATGCTTTTGCATCATTCAATATTTTCCCCATAGAATAATGCACTATAGTTGTATTTCAAGTTGAGACTTGAAGATTTTTCTTTAGTTCCCTCAGCTTGAGAAATGCTGAGTGTATTCTTCCCTTCTGGTTTTCTAACTCCAGGTCTTTATACATTTCATTATTTGACTCTGTCTTCTTGGGCTGCCCTTTGAAAGGTTCTATTCAGTGTTTTTGTCTCCTCATTTCTTCCTTTTGTTTTAGCATCTCTCTGCTGGAGAACAATTTTCAGAGTCTCTTCTGACTTCCATTTTGGTCTTTTCCATCTTTCTTGTCTTCCTGATGACCTTTGCTTTCTTCCCATATGATGTTCTTGATATCACACAACTCTTCAGAGCTACGGTCATTCGTGTTTAATTCATCAAACCTGTTCTTGAGATGATCTTCAAATACAGGTGGGATGTGTTCAAGATTATATTTAGTCTCTCATGGACTTGTTTTAATTTTCTTCAGCTTCAGCCTGAAGTTACATAGGAGCAATTGATGGTCTGTTTCACAGTCTGCCCCTGACCTTGTTTTGGCTGATGATGTGGAGCTTCTTAACTGTCTCTTTCCACAGATGTAGTCAATTTGACTTCTGTGTATTCCATGAAATCCATGTGCACAGTCATCTTTTATGTTGCTTAAAATCGGTATTTGCGGTGAACAAGTCTGGTCTTGCAAAATACTATCATGCAATCTCCAGCACTGTTTCTATCACCAAAGCCATATTTTCCAACTACAGATCTTTCCTCTTTGTTTCCAACCTTTGAATTCCAGTTGCCAATAATTATGAATACATCTTGATTGCATGTTTGATCAGTTTCAGACTGAAGAAGTTGGTAGAATTCTTCAATTCCATTGTCACGGGCTTTAGTGGTTAGTGTATAAATTTGAATAATATTAACTAGTCTTCCTTGTAGGCATCTGGATATTTTTCTATCACAGATAGCATTGTACTTTAAGATAGAATTTGAAATGTTCTTTTTGACGATGAATGCAACACCATTCCTCTTCAAATTGTCATTCCTGTCATAGTAAGCCACGTGATTGTCAGATTCAAAATGGCCAAAACCAGGCCATTTCAGGTCACTAATGCCTAGGCTATTGATGTTTATGTGTTTCATTTCATTTTGACAATTTCCAATTTTCCTAGGTTCGTACTTTCATACATTGCATGGGGAGTCCTGGTGTGTGCCCTGTGAATTAATGTGCTAGACTGCAAAATTGGTTTGAACCATGAGATGGGTGGTTCAAGCTCCCTAGCCATTCCTTGGAAACCATATACAGGGTCACTATGGGTCGGAAATGACTCGATGTCACTTAACAACATCAATGACAATATTCCAATGTTCCATTATTAATGGATGTTTGCAGTTGTTTCTCCTCATTTTGAGTCATGCTCCATCAGCAAATGAAGGTCCTGAAAGC